>NW_019397716.1:23534-46546 GCF_000591075.1 Eurytemora carolleeae | reverse complement strand
ATCTGGAAAAAGGACACCGCTAGAGATAAGGCAAAAAAGAGATATGAAAACAATGGACAAGATAATGATCACAATAGTATAAAGACTAGCGGTGCCATCCTGGAGGTGAAGAAAGAGGACAAGAGAACAGCTACGATGAGAACCTAGATATAGGATCTCTGAGTGGGGTGGCGTAGCTACTTCTTTATTTTAGCTAATATAAATTAATAGCGGGCATTCTTGCTAATTATCTATCTAGTTATTGCTCTCTATTCTAGCTAATTTTCTATTTAATATAAGATTTACTTAACTATCTATCTGGCTCTCTAATCTAACTGATTATCTTTCTATCTAGCTTTCTATTCTAGCTAATTATCTATTTATCTAGCTGCCACTTTAGCTTATTATCTATCAAACTAACTGTCAGCCTAGCTAATTATCTATCAAGCTAGCTGTCATTTTAGCTATAATTGAATATCTATTTAGCTCTGTATTCTAGCTAATTATCTATCTAACTAACTGTCATTCTAGCTCATGATCTATCTACCTAGCTCTGTATTCTAACAAATTATCTATCAAGCTAGCTGTCATTCTAGCTAATTATTTATCTATCTAGCTCTGTATTCTAGCTAATTATATTTCTATCTAGCTGTCTATTTTAGCTAATTATCTAGTATTCTAGCAAATTATCTATCTAACTAACTCTCATACTAGTTAATTATTTTTCTATCTAGCTGTCATTCTGGCTAATTATCTATCTATCTAGCTCTCTCTTCTAGCTACTTATAAATCTAACTTACTACCAATCAAGCTCTTATTCTCTATATATCTGTCTCTCTATTCTAGCTAATTATATATCTAGGTAGCTGCCATTCTATTTTACAAGTAATTAAAGAAAAGCTTTTTTAATCTTTAGCTTCTCCTTGTTTCCATGTTTATGTGTATCCATGCTGTATAAAAGCTTGTTTTAAATCAAAATTTAAATTAAAAGTCTTCTTCATTGAATTGATATATTAGCTACTTAACTTTATAACTATTTGTTTACAATAGCTACTTAATAGGGTTGATCAATTTATCTACTTTTTCATTAATGACCTAAAGGGGAATTTGACAAAGTCAGAACTATTGAAACCCGCGGCCATTTTCGCCAACAAAAGTCAAAAGTAATTGAACGAAAAAAAAAATTTCAAAATATGTCAATAAAGGAGTAAAAAAATCCGTCTCATAAAACCAATAAAAGACAAAGAACTGTTTTTATGGAAAATGGAAAAGTCTCATAAAAGTCCTTTTTTGGCCATATAAATCAATCAATTTAATATATATCTATCAAAAACCTGAAATATGGAAAGTATTCAGCGGCTTGAGACGCATCTTTTGATACCCATATCAATATAAATATATTTTTAGATATATTTTTTACGGTCTTACTTGTGAATTTTTTGAAAATGGACGCGCGATTGCTATTTTTGAAAATTTTTGATAATTTTTTTTTTGCGAAGTTCTTAGAAAGTTTAGACGCAGGTATATCGCTAGGTCCTCAAACTTGGTTTCAAAATCGATCAACCACTACTTTAATATCTAACTAGTTGTAAGTGTTAGCTACTTAAACATCTGACTTGTGAACATTTTAGCTACTTAGCTATCTAACTATGTATATATTGGCTACTTAACTATCTAACAAGTTGTGTATATTAGCTACTTTAATATCTAATTAGCTGAATTTTTTAGCTACTTACCTATCTAGCTGCTTATTGAATATGGATTTTCGAATATGGATTATCAAATAGNTCTTCGCTAGGTCTATACTTTTTCAACTACATATTTGTCCAAAGTAAAGATGAATATTTGTCAACATTTTTGTTCTTAAAATCTGAAATCACCATTCATCTAAACAAGTATTTTCCTGTTTATAAGACATGAAAAAGTAAGAATTATAGTATTACTATTTTTATATTTATAGACGTCAATAAATATATATTAAAAACTCAGGTTTATAGAATAACATTTGTTCAAAACTAGAAAATTGAAGCGCTTTGCGCCAATCATTTTGCCCTCGTTTTCAATCTGGCCATTGAGTTTTTCATTTTTTATGAAACTTTTGTGTACTTTTTCATTCTTCCTCACTTCATCGTGAAATAGCCATAGAAGTAAGATAAGTACACAGACGTTTCATAAAATTACCTCTAACACATTTATTTTGGCACGACGTGGTGTAAAGTTTTTGGACTTAAATTTTCTCTTTATCTCGAAAAGAGGATATTTCTGTCTAAAACCTCCGAACCAAAATAACAGTGTTATAAATAGTTATTAGCTTTTAAAAACCTAATTTTCAGCAAACTTGTGGAAATATCATTTTTTCTGAGGCAACACAAATTTTTCATTTACTATGCATTGCATACACATATTATATGCTTAGGCGCATAAATAATTTTTATTTGATTTGATTTTAACTTTTAAAAACAATCCTTTAGCCTTTAGGGTTACCCAACTCTTGGATATGAGACATTGTTCAAGAACTTTTTTCGAAATAGTAATGAACCGCGAATACTTGTTTTTTCTAAAGTGTATCTATATATACTAAGTTTATCAGTTTATCTATCTATCTTATATTTAACATGTATCCCGTAGTGCGTAGTAAACACTAAGTGTATCTATCTATCTTATATTAAACATGTATCCTGTAGTGCGTAGTGAACACTAAGCTAAGGGTATCTTATATTAAACATTTATCCCGTAGTGCGTAGTGAACACTAAGTGTATCCCTAGTAATCCAGGTATTGATGTGTTCTGCTCCATTTCATCCCTTTTCTTTTCCATCCTCTACTCACCTCTTTTCTTGCGCCCCCTTTCAGCCCCCCCCTTCCCCTCCTTCTCCTCTTTTACATCCTCTACTCACCCCTTTTCTTGCAACCCCCTGTGAGAATTATCAAACATTCTGTGAGAATTTCTAACTCTCTCAGAGAATTGTCAAACGCTTTGTGAGAATTGTTGAACACTCTGAGAGAATTGTCGATTACTCTGTGAAAATTGTCAAATTCTCTGTGATAATTGTCGATCGCTCTATGAGAATTGCCAAACGCGCAGTGAGAATTGTCAAACACTCTGTGATAATTGTCGAACACTCTGTGAGAATTGTCTATCACTATGTGAGAATTGTCTATCAATATGTGAGAATTATCTATCACTATGAGAGAATTTCAGATTGTTGAACACCCTGTCAAAATTTTCGATCAATCCATGAGAATTGTCAAAGGATCTGTGAGAATTGTCAAACATTCTGTGAGAATTGTCGATCATTATGTGAAAATTATTGAATACTCTATGAGAACTTTGAACACTCTGTGATATTGTCGATCAGTCTGTGAGAATTGTCAAACGATCTGTGAGAATTGTCTAACGCTCTGCGAGAATTTTCGATCATTCTGCGAGAAATATCAAGGGGGGTTTAACGTTTGAATTCTTTAGTCTTTTACTCTAACATGTGTTCCCATTAACATGAATCCAAGGTTGGAATAAAAATACTTTAAATACGCTCCAGAGCCAACAAAATCTTTATTCTTTTCTCAAACATTTTTTAATATTTAAACGTTTTTTTTCAGTAAAATCTAAAATTATCATATTTCAATGACATCACGTGTCAGCCATTATATAATAAAATATAATAAACTTTTGATTCTAGATTCGCAAGAAGTTAACATTTTTAAATATTAAATATTATTTAATAAATTATAAAATTATAAATTATAAAAAGACGACTTTCTCTCTCAGAAAAAACCGGTTCCTGGATTCCAACTCTTCAATATAAATCACGGGAGAATTCCTGGGGAAGGAGAGAAAACGCATCAAACTGTCAATGTTTAAAATTAGTCATATTTTGAAAATAGACAATTTTAAAATAAGTTTGAAAAAAATTAAAGATATCTACAATTTACTATTAGAAATTACAATTTAATTTAATATTTTCAAATTTTCAGAAATCCATGACTATGACAAAAAGCATCAAATAGTGTCTATGCAAAGGTATCATACCATTTTAGATAGTTGTTTCTGAAAAGTAAGACTAATACCATTAAATAGCTAATAGACTATTTAGTTTAACTTCAAATTACCCGAATAAGTCTGAAATGTTTCTAGACATTTTTTGTGCGTAGCTTTTAAAAATGATCATAAAAGCTTTTTCAAATTTAGATTCAAATTTTATAATGTTTATCTGAATCTTTTGGTTTTCCCCCATTCGATAGAAGTATATTTACATCGGTGTAAATATGTGCAGTAAAATACACACCATTTCTGTAAAAGGATTGAACATAAAGAAGATTTTATAGAAGAGGGATGGATTTATCTATAGAAGAACACTTGGCGTCCCTTCTCTTTACTTTTACCCTCACTATAACACTAGCTTGGGAACCAGGCTTTGTCTGAAGTTTTCCCTATTAAAGTTAACCTACTCACTTTAGAATTTTTAAACTCCCCGAATCCAAATTTGAGGCAAATCGTTCCTAGGGTTCCTGCAAGTTATAATAAGACAGACAAAAAACAGCAAAACAAAGATTACTACTTTGTTTACAGACAAACAGAGCTTACCTCAAAAAAATTATCAGATACGATTTAGCCATTGTAATTAGTTTTTAAACATTACATTTAATCTGCATAAGATATGTTTATGAAGTTATTTATCCTTTCTTTGTAGAATCTTTAGTTATAAGACAAATGGACTGAATTACACGTGTGGAATTCACATTTTTACTGTGAATACACATTGTTTACTACCAAATGTTCGAACATTCTATGAAAAAAAAATAACTAAATGTGTACAAAATTTAAAATGACATGAAGGACAGGTGATTTTTTTAACAAACACTTTTTAACCACAATTTTCAGCGATAAGTGGAAATTTATGGTGCAAACTTTTATATTTAAGGATTTAAGTTCTTTTTTCGTGGAAATCCGCCTCGCCGCAAGTGAATTTAAAAATGTTTAAAATAGATATTCAGTGTGTGCTAGGGTTCCCTGATGGAACGATTACAGACAGTTCTTTTCAACCGTTCATTCTTTAATAGATTGTTCTGATATTTTTAAGAGCACGTTCCATGTAAGTGTTCTTTTCCTCGGAAGAATCCCATCGCTATTTATAATTCCATTCGTTCCTGGGAAAGAACGATCATTTCCTGAGAACAATGCCCATTCCTAAGGCCGAGAGCAGGTTTTTTTTAGGTTCCATGGAATATCTATAGAACCCAAGAAGTAGGATTTTTAGACTGGAGGAATAGGAATCCAAGGAGAAGTATATACAGGCAAAAATACAATGCATTCGGAAATTATTCAAGGGCAAACATGAAATCTCCTACCTTAAATTAGTGACATTAGATGCACTCCACATGTAACAAAGGCAGAAAAGTTGAGAAATAAAAATACAAAATCCGCCAAAAAAGCAAGTTTCAGATTTTAATGGTTTTCAATAACTTATTTCAGAACTAAAGGAATATTACAGGTTCAATTCAAAATCTTAGTAGATGATTTTGAAAAATATAGATATGACCCCCTATTTTACTGATTTTGTCTTTGATGGCGGAAAACAAATTTTACTTGGCACAATTTTTTAACAAAAAGTTTTTTGTCTTTCTTTAATATGTTAAATGCACAGAAGTTAATTAATTAAAGAAATCAACGAAAAAAAAATTTAAATCCGGGAAATCTTTTTGGCTTATTTTCATTTTAAGTCCAGAAAGTTAGTCACAATTATGAACTGGATTTTATGTTTAAACAGAAAAACTTCAAAAATGAAGAACGGGCCTCAAATTCAATTTCCGAGGGGAAAATGGCGGGAACAAAAGAAGAAAAAAATGAACAAAAAAACAAATTTATCAAAAAAAATCAGAAACATAATACAGGCCCAATTTTTACCTAAAATCAGGAAGACCTTTATCTACCCTAAACATTCGTGTCATTTGAGGGGAAATATGCCCACTGCTCTTTGCTAATTTTAACATCCCTTACGCATAGCAGTCGTTGCGGAAATATTTAAATAAAATTTAACTCTCAGAAAATGATTTACTAAAGATTAACATGAAACATGATACTCAGTCATATTTAAGTCATATTCAGCTGAACACCTTTCTCTTAGATTACATTATTTAATGCTGTCATAAAGTATGACTGGTTCATGATTCTTGTTAAAAAATAAAAGTTAATTAATATGCAGACAAATTATCTTTAAGTTGTTAGTTTGTGTAAATTCTTTTCATCTATACTGTCTCTGCTCGAGCTAAATTCGTAAATAGGGCCTACTATAGTTTCAGTAGAAGTAAATATTTCCACTTACTGATAGCGCCGATTGAAGTATTCATACCTCTGATTGGATAATGAAATAGATAGAAAGATAGATGTTACCGCCATGCAATTTCTATTGGTTTAGAATAGACAACAAATATATGACTGAACCCTGATTGGATCAGGCGCTAATGGACTCGGCATGGAGGAGTCAGAGAATAGAAATCGCCGAAGCGCTAAAACCACATTTAGTATACAAAAGTTTCAGCCTTGGGTCAAAAAAAATCAATATTAGAAAACTATTGTTTAATGTATATCTTTCAACATGTCTGCCCCCCACCACCGCCCCCCCCCCGTCTCTGGTTTCTTTAAAATTAAGTTACCAAAGCTTCTTAGCAGTTTCCCAAATAAGATTACAGTTCACCATGTGCTACTCAAACTAAACCTCTTACTTCTTCTTTTACCAACTTAGATATAGTGTATATAGTTAAACTTTTAGGGCGCTTCGCGGCTCTCTGTCTTTTCATATTTACAGCTTTGCATTACACTTTCGCATTTTTTTATACATTGTAAGAACACAACATTTGAAGAATTAATAGACTTCCAACAGTCATACCTGACTCATTTTAGTGCTAAATATACCTCTTTTTGTTGTTCATCGATTGGATATGTTACGTAGATTTTAATGGGAGTGTTTGCCTAAAAAAAGCGGAATCAGATGATCCTGGATTGAAGAAATGGTTAAAAACGCGTTATTCAAAAGAGCTAGTATACCTAAATTCCCAGAGTTGCATTTTCCCGCACGATTCTTTAAAAATTACAAAAAAAATTAAAAACTCTGACAAGCAAGTTAAAAAGCTTTAAGAGCGTTATTTGGGACACCCTATTATTGTAATTTACTACGAAAGTGGGCCTGATAAATCTAATGATAAGTAAAAATAAACATGGAGACCAAATGTGAAATTTAAGAATATATAAATATTTGTTGTTTTTAATTTCGATTATTACTGTAAATTGAAAAGGTGTCAAACCATTTGCATGTAGGGATTTTTCATTTTTTTTTAAACGATCGTTTCGTTGTGAAAACGACGACAAAAAAACGAAAATGAAACTATTGTTTTGCAAAATGATGGTTTTTATAAAGCTTGCCATTTCAATAACGATCTTTATTGACGATTCATCGTTAACGATCGTTAACAAAGAGAGGAGGAGAGAGGAAACCGCTCTGAAGTGCATCGGTAAAGATTGAATATTTTTTGGAAAATCTAATTGAAGGTTAAGAAATCAGATTATAAACATTGGTTGCATTATTGGACAATGCCATTTCCATTTGTCGACTATTGTCAAGTTGACAATACTCAGTCTCTTTATTTTTCTATTATTTTTCTAATTTAGGCGCTTTTATGTTCATTTCATGTCTTGTGAATGGGGCTCTCTATTTTTCTGTCATGTCTTCTGAATCTGTCTCTTTATTTTCTTGTCATGTCTTCTGAACTGGTCTCTTTATTTTCCTATCATGTCGTCTGAATCTGTCTCTTTATTTTATTGTCATGTCTTCTGAATCGGTCTCTTTATTTTCCTTTCATGTCTTCTGAATCAGGCTCTATATTTTCCTTTCATGTCTTCTGAGTTAGGCTCTATATTTTCCTTTCATGTTTTCTGAATCAGGTTTTTTTCTTGTCATGTCTTCAGAATCGGGCTCTTTATTTTCCTTTCGTGTCTTCTGAATCAGGCTCTATATTTTTCTTTCATGTCTTCTGGGTCAGGCTCTATATTTTCCTTTCATGTTTTCTGAATCAGGTTTTTTTCTTGTCATGTCTTCTGAATCGGGCTCTTTATTTTCCTTTCATGTCTTCTGAATCAGGCTCTATATTTTCCTTTCATGTCTTCTGAATCAGGCTCTATATTTTCCTTTCATGTTTTCTGAATCAGGCTCTTTATTTCTATAATGTTTTCTAAATCAGGCTCTATATGTTCCTTTCATGTTTTCTGAATCGGTCTCTTTATTTTTCTATAATGTTTTCTAAATCAGGCTCTTTTTTCCTTTCATGTCTTCTGAATCAGGCTCTATATTTTCCTTTCATGTTTTCTAAATCAGGCTCTTTATTTTCCTTTCATGTCTTTTGAAAGACCTTCAGGAAGAAGTAAATATATTTCTTCTTTTTCCAATTTAGTCTCACCATTCCTTTTATCTTGTTTATCTCGGGGCGATTTGTTTCCATTTTATTTGAGTTGAGAAAAGTTCTAAAATCTCGATCTTAAAAATATTTTAAGACAATTTGCATTCTTTCAGCATTCATTTCAGTGTTATGGTGTTACGAGGCCTGAACCATGAAACCCAAAGATGAAAACTTCTGACTGAACTATATAAACACTCATGCAGATATAATTACTCGAAATATGATCGCTAGAAATATATTTACTAGAAACTGTAAAATATAAACAACTAAATACAAGGGTAAAACAACAATTATAATTCAATTAAATTAACGAAATCAAATCTTTACATTTTAAGATTTTGTGTTTTTAAACAGCTCTTTTAAACTTTTTTACAAACATAATTATTTTAGAGATATGGTTAAAATTTGAATGCGCTGTGCGGGAAAAAAATATTTTTTATAGATTTTCAAATGCACGGGTATTAAAGCTTTTTATAAACTGTTAACGCAAATTTTTTTTTCAAAACACTTTTAGATATTGATTTATCTAAGAATATCTTTCCTGCCTCCAATCTTTCAGTGAAAAAACAGCATTAAAGGGAGTGACCGGCAAGGTATGGTAGTTAAACTTCAAATGCAGTTTTGTACAGAAATTTTTTAGGATTAATTTGAGACAAATCAGACGTTTTTACGCTGCATATTTGCTCAGCAAGAGTGCAAATTAAATTTTTAAAACCCCCACTCATTGTCAATTCTGGGGAAATGATTTTGATAATCGTTTTTTTTTATTATATAATAAGAACGATGTAACAAAAATTCTAAAGTAAACTAATTGGATGTTTTGGAACATATTTCTCAATAAAAAAATTGTCAATAAATCAATGTTAGAATCAATTATTTCCTTTTCATCACCAAAATGAATTTCTTATTCTTTACAAATTTGTACACAGATTTCTTCAAATTCTTCAAATGTCGTTTGTTCAATAAAAATTGCAGGAAATCTATAGAAAATATTTGTGAAGAATGAGTGATTACAGATACTACTTACTGAATAATATTAGTTATTTTCGATGATAAGAATAAATTTTTATTTTCCCCAGCGGTTCCAAAACAACTTATTATATTATAGTTTACTGTAGAATTTTTGTTACATTTTCGTGGTAGTCATTGAATAAATTTTATAAACCGATTCTTAAAATTATCCCTCCAAAATGGACAATCTTTGAGGATGTAAAAGAAATTGAATTTCCTTTCTTGCTGACCAAAGTTTTTAAGGTCTCAAATAAATCCTAAAAAATTACTCTAAAATACTACATTCTCAGTTCAACTTCCATACATTGCCGGTCACTCCCTTTAAAGCAAAAATAAGACGATATTTCAAGTGAATCACCTTTTTTATTTATCAGTCAAAGGTATAAACGGTACCGTTATGAATCAGACATGCTTTTATATAATGGTGGGTCACTTAAATTCATGTCTTTTAAATAATATCCAATTTACTCACCATCACTTAACAAACGTTTTCTTTTAAAATTGAAAATTAAACATGGTTTTTTGATTTTTATGTTTACTGCTTTTAGATTTTCTATTTTTCTCTGTTGAGTATCATGGAATTGAGTTTTGCAATAAACTCAAGATTTCCGATCCCTATATTTGCAGCCTGATGGTGTAAACCATAGATATCTTAAACTTAGATTACTTGATCTAACAGATTCATTGTTTGGCATATTATTTGGGCTGCAAAGATATAGGGATTAGAAAATCAGAGTTTGTGGCAAAGATTCAATTCCTTTATAAATGTCTAAAATGTGAGATTAAAAATCAACCAAATCAGAGAGCTAGAAATTTATGATCGTGGTAAAGGACTCTAGAAATTCAAAAAATCCAACTCTGTTGTAACTAGATTATATTGAGCTCTGGTTAAGTCAAACTTGTATTCATTAGATTATTTTATAAAAGCTCTTTAACTTTGTCAGAATTTGCATTTTTTTATCCAAGTACTGTCAGCAAAAAATCATAATTATAAATCATTTCGAAATTAAGAAGATTTTTTTCTAAATCATGATAAGAGTGTCTCAACAGAAATGTGTCCATAACAGTCTGTTTGTATTTTTATGTCAATGATTTTTAAATCAAAATGTGCTCATTAACTTCACTATCACGCAAATGATATTAAGAGCCGAATTTAAAGAATTTGAGCCGCCTTCTTGAATTTGAGACGCGGCTTAAACAATGTTGGTTCCACTTAAACTTGTATTAAGGATTTCGAGATTTGAGCCGGTGCTCAATTAGAACTGTTTTTTGCGGCTTAAATTCTTTAAATTCGGCCTTAGACCATTTTTTCAAATAGTCTTGAAAGTACAAGCAATTCCAAACAATTCCGCCCAATTCTAAACAATTCCGAGAAATTACGCGGATTTCCGCGCAATTCTGCACAATTAAACGCATTTCCACGCAATTCTGCGCAATTACATGCATTTCCGCGCAATAACATGCATTTCCGCGAAATTCCGCGCAACGAAATTCCGGTCGAAAAATAACGTCTTACAAAGGAGAAAGATGTGACCTGAAAATGTAAAGGAAAAACTGGGAAAGGGAAAAAGTGAATGGAGTTAATTGGGAAAGGAAAAAACTGAATGAATTTAATTGGGAAAGGAAAAAAGTGAATGAAGTTAATTGGGAAAGAAAAAAAGTGAATGGATCGTGAATTCGGGGAAAAAATAGTACAGAGCAAAGTACAAAAGGGGCTTGGGAAAAAAGACTATTTCCAAATCACAAATAAAAAAATAAAAGTAAAAAATTAATTAATATTCTCGAAGCACACGAATTAGCACCAGAATAAGAAGAGAGGTTTCAAGCGCCAATGAACATGTGTTCGATGAGTTGACATCTCTAAAAAATATTGAATAAAATGAATTATTTTAAAAAAATGTTATTATTATTATACCTGTTACAGAGGTAGAAGGAGCAATAGCAAAACTTTTCAACCTAAAAAAAATATTTAAGGAACATAGTTTTTATATAATTTGTATATCTTGTTTAGTTGTCATCTTGACTCAAACTTTGATCATGAGCATCAGAGCAGAACAGCTGGTATTGCATGATCTCTGACGATCCGTAATTTCCAAAGAGATTAGAATATATATTAGAGTGGAATTTACTAGAAAAAGTGTAAAACGGCCATTTTGTTGTACTGTTTCCATACTGCATGTGTACTTCACATATTTGTGTTTACCTTTTGGGCCCTGGAACATCATTTTATAGAACATCTAAAATTAATATTAAAAGATAACCAAATTATGAAATAGGCTGGTTTCATAATTGTCAAATGATCATTTTACATTCGACTCCATGTCACTTTACAAACGATGATTTTCTGTTATAAATATAAATCAAATTATGTTTTTTATTCACCTAATTCATTTTATAAAGTTTATTTAACAGCTTTAAAAATTCTAAATTGAAATGGATAGTCTAGGGAACATATTGTATTAATGCATATAATTTGTGAACACTAAAATGCTTTATACACTTTGAACTCCCTTTTAGGATGAAAGGGACTGAAAAAAATCATACTGAGGGATTGTCTAAATTCCACTCTAATATATATTTCTGTAATCTGATTGGTTGATATTTTCCCCGGGAAATTCAAATTTTCCCTTCAGGATTAAAGTGAGGAAGGTGAATATCAAACATCAAATCAATATTTTTCAGAACATTTGTTATTATGATTAATCGTCTTTGAGAACGAAATTATTATTTTAATTAATTATTTTATTTGATGTGGCCACATGGAACAAAAAATATCTGGTATCCCTTGTGCACTTTATGAACCATGGCCCACTAGGAATTGTTCATTTAACTTACATAAACACTTTGAAGTTGTTGAAAAGATTTTTAAAAAAAAGAAGGTCATTTTTTTCGGTACCCATATCGACGTAATTTTGAGAAAAAAATATTTTAGCTTCCAAAAGTGAATTTTTTTTTGCCAAAAAACGTAATTTATAGAATAAATTTAAAAGTAAGGACATTTTTTTTCTTCTTTGTTTTTCTTTTTTATTATGGAAACTTTTACGACGCATGCTAAAGGGGTCTGAACATTTTTATCGAAAAAGTGCCAGATGGTCCCAACCAAGGTACTTATGCAAGGAAAGTTAATCGCAGTTGCGTATACTCTGCGTACATATTGAAACCAGTTCTTTCTGGGCGGAATTTGTAAACAAGAATATATGCATCAGTGTCCGATAATTTTGAAAATTCACATAATAGTTTCCTAAGACCAGAATATTTAATTGATTATTTTTTATAGATTATTTTTGTGAAAATGGATTCCATGTCAGGCTTCGACGTACGTCTAGTGTTTACTTTTCCGCCCAAAGATAGTGCACTGCAGTACAAAAAATGCGTACACCTCTGAAATAACTTTCCTTGCATTAGTACCTTCGTCCCACCCTTATTTTTTTAATTATCTTCTTCCTTATTTGTATAAAGATATTTATTAAAATATCTCACCAGCTCGCGGGACTGAAAAGATTCACAAGCGTTCTCAGGCGGGTTAACCTACAATGTATTCTAATCCATCATTGTAGCCAAAGGGGGAAAATATGGTGTTAGGTAGTTTCCTAAAAGATTTTTCCCAAGTGGCAACTTCCCAAGGGTATTTTCCCCAGTGGTAACTTCCCAAGGGTATTTTCCCAAGTGGTAACTTCCCAAAGGTATTTTCCCAAGTGGTAACTTACCAACTGTGCAAATTACCAAGTGGTAACTTACCAAGTATGCTATAACTGCAGCGCTCGGCACCCAGCCTGTTCTAGCCGCGGCGCTCGGCCCCTAGCCCATCCTTGCCGCAGCACTCGACCCCCATTAAAGCCTCCGGCGCCTTAGAGGGCCTCCACCTAATCTAACTTTTGGGAAGTTGCCGCATGGGAAGTTGTCACTTGGGAAGTCTCCCTTGAGAAAATGCATTTGGGGAAGTATGTAACACCAAACATATATTGCAGCACAAAAAGTGTACAATTGGTTGCGGCGTTGTAAAGTTTTTTTTTCAAGTTTGTTCTTATTTTTGTAACATAATTGTAAATATTTCTATTTTAGATTACATCTGTTTAATATTAGACTATGACCTCAAATGACTTATTTTCATTGATTTCATATTTTGATTTCCTGAGGTCATTGATATATGAAGGTCACAACCTCCAGAATCATCTGATGTCAAAAAGGGGTCCCCCTTAGTCTGAATATTAATCAAAAAAGGATACAATGCATTGATCTCGATATCCACAACTCTAAAGTTTTCAGCTTTGGGCATTTTTGTATCATGTATTAAGAACTTAACAAAAATATATGAAAATCCCAGATCAAAAAATATACCAAAACCCCAGCTCAAATTTGGGTAAATCATAAAAGCACGCTAAATTCACCTTGTTTGTACAGCCGCGTCCGGTAATGAGCCCATCTGAAAAAAATATTGCAATTTAAGAATCTGTTCAAAGGGACTGTAGAGGTAATTTCAATGAGAAAAAAATATCGTCGAGGTAAATCTAAAAAGTGATGAAGTATTTTTTGTCTATGCAACCTTTAAAGAGAAACTCAGAAAATACTATGGAATTTTTAAGTAAATCATTCTTATATATAGAAAACAATGTTTGGTCAGATAAAGGTTAAAATTGCAAATTGGACATGCCAGTCTATAATGTCAGTCTATAGAGGGAGTGTCATCATGCCAGTCTATAGAGGGAGTGTCATAATGTCAGTCTATAGAGGGAGTGTCATCATGTCAGTCTATAGAGGGAGTGTCATAATGTCAGTCTATGGAGGGAGTGTCATCATGGAAGTCTATAGAGGGAGTGACATAATGTCAGTCTATGGAGGGAGTGTTATCATAGCTTCTATAGAGGGAGTGTCATCATGCCAGTCTATAGAGGGAGTGTCATCATGTCAGTCTATGGAGGGAGTGTCATCAAGTCAGTCTATAGAGGGAGTGTCATCATGCCAGTCTATAGAGGGAGTGTCATCATGTCAGTCTATGGAGGGAGTGTCATCAAGTCAGTCTATGGAGGGAGTGTCATCATGACAGTTTATAGAGGGAGTGTCATCATGTCAGTCTATGGAGGGAGTGTCATCAAGTCAGTCTATGGAGGGAGTGTCATCATGACAGTCTATAGAGGGAGTGTCATCATGTCAGTCTATGGAGGGAGTGTCATCATGTCATGTCACTTAAAAATCATGTTTATTCAATCCCTTGAAATGCGGAAATACTAGTGCAACTTTCTGATAGATGTAATACTGTTGATTTGAGATACTACAGTCATAACCAGAAAACTCCGAAATAGGAAGACGACTTTATAGCAATACGTAAGTGTATTTCATGTTGTTATATACCAACTAATTTATATAATCATAAATGAAGTGAAATGGATCTGTTTACACTGATAAATTCGGTTTCCAGTGCTCATTGGACTATCTAAAGTCATAATTTAAGCTTAAAAGTTGTCTTCCTATTCCAGAGTTTTCTGGTTATTACTGTATAAAACAATTACCTGCATCATATTTAGTAAAACAGGAAGCGTATCCAGCCTTTTCCTAAACAAAAATATGTGAATGTGTTTTTCATGGCTTCTAAGGCACTCTTTGCATTGTCACACAATCTTATGGTGTAACTTTTAAATTTTACTTCGACAAACGCCCTTTTTTCATCATACAGGAAACCCCCCTGACCGATTTGCCTCAAATTTGTATTGGAGAACTCGACAGAACTACCGGAATGTTTTTAGCTTGGTTTTGATATTCTAAATTGAGTGGGTTTTTGTATTGTATTCAATTTTTGAAGATTTAAGGCGACGCTTAATTGAAACCGGTTTTTAGCGGATTTGAGACGTGGCTCAAATTCATTAAATTCGGACTCTGGGCATCGTTGGGTTCCCAAGCTAGTATATATATGTATATATAATAATATACAAATATATTATTGTATATGGATTGCATCAAGCAATTATGATGTGTATAAAGAGCAATCAAAAGAGCATAAAGGATAGAATCTGGGTTTAAGAGTGTTTTCAGAAATAAAACCCCTGTTGCATTTTATAAGGAAAAATAGTAAAAATATTGATAGAAAATCAACATCTATCTATGTACAGTAGAAGGAGAGTAGATATAAATAAAATATCTACTCCGACATATCAATCTTCTTGAATATACTGCCAGCATTTATAAACCTTGGTATTTATGGAAATATTATGTTTTACACGTCTACATTTATCATGTTTTACACGTCTACATTTATCAAAGTTACTTGAGTGCAAATCCAACCAGTTTTGTATAAACATTTAACTTCTTTTGTAGAAACGAAATTCGTTCGTTCATTTTCGTTCAAAATTTTGGCAAATTTTGATGTATTTTCGACCTCATTTTCGTTCAATTTTGTTTGATAAAAACGAAATTTTTCCATTTCGCATCAAAAAGATCGTATTTTTGAGCGAAAAAAAAAATTTTGAAGGAAAGGTGGAAAATAAAAAAAAATTTTGCAAAAATTTTGAATGATTGTTAAAAATTATCAAAATTATCATGGTTAAAAATCACATTAAAATTATCGAAATTGGTAAATTTTTATAAATTATCAAAATAACAAAATTATCAAAATTATCAAAATTATCAAATTATTAAAATTATCCAGATATTTGATATAATTAGAATCATCAAAGTTATCCAAGATTATTAAAATAATTAAAATTATTGAAATTATCAAAATAATCACAATTATTAAAACTAGTTAATTTTGAAATTTTGAAGAAAAAATATAAAAAATATTAACTTGCAAGTTCCAAAACTTTACACGAAAATTAAAATAACAGTTTGGTCAAAAGTGATGTTTTTACCATCAAAGAAATTTGAAAATGGCGTCAAACAATGTTCTCTCATCTTTTTGTCATATATTTTATTTTTATTTATTTTCTGAATTGCAAAATGTATGTTTTTATCAAAATGTTTGATATTTTTGTTATTGTTTAATTTTTGTTCTTGCAGAAAACGAAGAATAATTTTATCATTTTCTTTTGTTATCAAATGTCACGAAGGATACTGTTAATTTTCTTTCTAGGAATACTTTTAGATACGGACAAATTTAAAAAAACTTTGTGCCATTTATTAACAAAAAGAGAAATGAAGACGATAATAGTTTCACAATTTTCTGTTACTTATGTTTGTTGTTTGTAGAGGTTCCTACCTGCATCAGCCTTGGATAGGAAATGTGCGAAGATTATCAGAAGCAAACAAAATCTCATTTTCTGGTGATTTCATCGTCCGGAAGATCAGCCTGTTCAACCATCAAGACTGGGTTATCTCAGACTAAGTTTTCTAAAGATTAAATTTATTAAAATTATTCAAGAAATGTCAGATTTTTATATTCCAATGTAGTATAGGACACAGCATTCATGTTTGAGCTCTCGTTAGTAGTAAAAGAAGAAGAAAAATAATAGGGTAATAAAAAGATGTGAGGTAGGGTAAGGAGTGTATACAAAGGGGTGCTAAAGAGCATATCACCCCCTCTCGAAAAAATAGCGGATTTCTAAAATTTCTTGTAAACGTCCTGAAGGGGGGTTGACATTTTTACAAATCTTTATTTTCAAAAGAAAATTCATCCTTAATTTTGTACAGAAAAAACTATTTGCCGTTTAGGTAAAATTCTGCTGAGGCCGAATTTAAAGAATTTAAACCGCGTAGATGAACCGTCAAAAACCGGTTCAAATTGAGCGTCGGTTAAAATCTCGAAACCCTGAATACAATTTCAAGTGAAACTAACCATGTTTGAACCGCGACTCAATTTGAGACGCGGCTCAAATTCTTAAAATTTTGCTTCATGGTATCATACCTTTATAATCGTTTATTTAGATTTTCAATATCATTTTTCGACACAATTTTCTTGCGGCTAATAAAAAGAAAAATGTTTCATGCATTATCGTAAATCTTAATTGTTAAGAAACAATATTTCTAGAAAACTTAACAAAAAATCATAAAAAAAAATCTTTTGAAAAAATATTTTTCTCTGGTTTTTCTTTTTTATACCTTAATACATATTTTAAGTTGTAATTTCTTGTTGAATATAATCTAGTTTCCCCCACTGCACTGTATTGGTATACCGACTATTCCGAGGAAACTGAAATATCCCTTCTCTTCTTCCTCATCCGCCGGAGCCAAGAGAAATCTTTCGTGGATTTTCTCTAGAGGTTTAGTTGATTTTCAGGAGAGGTTTCGTGGATTTCCAAAGAAAGTTGTCGTGGATTTTCCAACGAGGTTTCGTGGATTTATAGAAGAGATCTTATGGAGTTTTCGTGTGCTTTCGTAGTTTTTATACAATAAAAAAGAAAGAGGTATTGTTTTTTTTCTTTCTTAAAGTTCTTTGGGTCCATTTTCCTCTAAATGTGTCTACTAAAAAGTTGATTATTTTTAGACATTTAATTTTTTTGTTTTGATCATAATTGCAAAATTTTATTAACTATAAGGCTAAAGTATATAGCATGATTGCCATTAGTCAAATATAAGGTCTTCAGGGTTTTTAATCTTGATCTAAAAAATATAATATGGTTTTGTTTTATAATGGTAATTTAAGTAACAGAAAGATATTTGATGTAGGGCATTAAAAGAAAATCAAGTTTTCCAAATCTTGTCTGAATCCACTATGTAATCTTGAGCATTTTCCTTTACACACAACAAAATTTACAAATTATTTATATATTTTGTCTTTTATTTTATCAAAATAAAACCTATTTTAAACTTCCTTTACCTTAACTGGAAAACACATATGTAACTGTTGAACTCTCAGATTTGAGTATAAGATACAACGTGAATCTGTTTCTGTACCAAAATAGATTGACATCATATATTTATATTTTGTTGGATCAAGTTCAAAAACCCTCTCTAGAATTAATTTAATTTCGTCAATTATATCATCATAGTTTCAGTAGAAGTTAATTTTTCCATTTACTGATAGCGCCGATTAAAGAATTCATATCGCTAATTGGATAATGAAATAGATAGAAAGATAAATGTTACCGCCATGCAATTTCTATTGGTTCAGAATAGACACCAAACACATGACTGAACCCTGATTGGTTCAGGCGCTAATTGAACTCGGCAATCGGCATATGTACACCCTTACATATAGAGTAAACAAATTTGCATTTGTATTTGTAAATACATCTATAAAGTCTTGTTAGCCTTTTATAATCTGTTGCCCGTGGAATAAAAAAAATCTAATAAGAATAAAAAATAATTAATACATTAATACATTTTTCGAAATGTGTACTAATAACACATAACATAGAAAAAAAACGAATTTTGAAAAAGAAACTAAATTTTAAAAAAATCGAATTTGAAAAAATCATAATTTTTTAAGCCTATCCCCCAGGGTTCACATGGTTTTACTAACAAAATTGTAGCTAATTTGGTTAAGCTGTTTGGTCAGGTATAGCTTATTCAGATATACATATATATATATTAATGATCGAAAAGCTTTATTATAAATATTTAAAACTTTTTTCAGTTTAAATTCTTAAGATCTTTTTTCCAAGACAAAATGTTTAAAGGGTTGGATCCATCTTCTGTTGGAATTAAGAAATATACAGGTTGAATAAAAAAAATTTAGTGGCCCATAGCCACCAAAAAATTTCACAAAACTATTCACCCCTCAAAATAAAAAATGTGATTGTTGCACAAAAAATTATGCAATTTTACACCAGGCAACAAAAATCAGACTTTTTTTGACTAACCCTGCATATACAATGTATTAAGTATTCACGCACCTCTGACCCTTTAGTAAAAGTAAATTAAACCTAAAGTCTGACCGCGTCAACGTTGTTCCACCTATTGAGTGTCTGCTTTATTTACCCAATGTCCGGGCGTTACAGTACAAACTGGGACTGGAAAGGTTGACCCGGCTCGGAAATTCAAATGTACTACGGCTGCCCGTGTTTTGATATTTTAAAAATGTATAACTTATATTTGTTTCCAGATTTATGCGTAAACTGTCTGTAAAGATGTATTGTTCTAAAAGCCTTCAATTTATTTCAAATATAGAATGATGCAAATTCTAAAAGGAATTCAAACCCTACACAAGCGGTAAAGTAATCATAAAAGAAACTATATTTCAGGTTCAAATTGTAGTTTAGCTTTTGTACAAATAAATTGGTAATCTCTGTTTGTCTGTTTGTTTGTTTTTAATATTCGATCTTAATTCATAAACACCTGGACCGATTTGCATCAACTTCTGATTCGGGAACTTTATAAAGTGTAATTTACAGACAAAGCTGGGTTCCCGAGCTGGTATGTAAAATGTAAATAGATAGATAGATAGATAAACAGATAAATAGATAGATATATAGATAGATAGACAGATAAATAGATAGATAGATAGATATATAGATAGATACAGTGAGCAAAAAACGTTGTGTTCTTTTAACATATTTTTGTTGGAGTTTTCAAACTTTTATTACTAAAAATATACAAAAAAGACATGTTTTAAGTATTTTAGCTATATTAATATATATCCCTTCTTTTTTTTGCCCCCGTTTACCACTCATCATTTTTGCCCTTGATGTCCAAAAAATATACGTTCTATATCGCCAGGTTCAAATCGTCATCAGCTAAGTTTGTGTTTCTAATTTGCTATTTGCTCTCTATTTCCAAAACGAAATGTATTGGCTTTTTTATTTTGTCCTTTCTTTCCAAAAATGTTTATTTGCTACTGTTTTTTTGCCCTCAATGTCTAAGACTGATCTTAAGTTAGTGTACCATGACCTGAGAAAACTTATTCCTAGGAGTGTGGACTAATAATAATAGGCAATTACCTCAACTCAACAGCTTCATTCTTTATGCTGTAGAATGTTTGAACTAACTAAGATCAGTTTCTCATCCAAAAATCTATCAGTATTTTGCCATTTACTCCTTTTTAACTTTAGCTAAAAATAAACGCTTTGCCATTTCAAAAACAGTATAAGTAAATAAAAACCAAAGGCCAAGGCGTTGCGACCCTTGTAAGTCGAGGCTGTCTAAAAAGGAAATGAGTTTTTGCCACAAACTCAGATTTTTTAATCCTTTCGTAGACCAATATTTCAAATCATAGTTATGGTTAATAAAATTGTCTAAGTTTTAAATATTAAATGTTTAGACCATTAGGTTGCAAAGATATAGGGAATAAAAAATTAGAGTTTGTGGCAAAACTCTATTTCTTTGATGAATGAATTTCAGTTTTTAATTATTCTCATTTCCTTTCTTAAGGATGACAGAAGAGCTTTGAGAAAACAGCTCTAAGCTATAAAAGCTCTCCTGCTGCATTAGTTTTACATATAGTAAATGTCGTACTCTTAAAACTTCGTCCAGAACTGTATCAGTCCAGGTACAATCTGTCCGCTATGAATATCAACCAGGACACAATCCACATGGCTTCAATCCCGTAAACTATCAACGCCACTATCACTGGGCGCGATCTTGTTAGCTATCGATGTCAACACTGACTCTAGCAATTAATTGATCAATGTCTCATCCAGGACACGATCAACACCGCTACAATCCCATAAACTATCTACGCCACTAACACTGGGCGCGATCTTGTTAGCTATTGATGTCAACATAGACACTAGCAATTAATTGATCAATGTCTTAAACAGGACATGATCCACGCAGCTACAATCCCATAAACTATCTATGGCACTAACACTGGGCGAGATTTTGTTAGCTATCTATGTCAACATAGACACTAGCAATTAATTGATCAATGCCTCAACCAGGACACAATCCACACAGTTACAATCATGTGAACTATCAATGCCAAATCTCAAGGCATAATCTCAACTCCTATGTTTCAACGAAAACCAAATTACTCTCAACACTGTAATCAAAGTGGAGTCTCTATATCAACTGATGTATTTACGAAAATTTATATGTTACATGTTAGGTTCTAATATTTATTTACAATATTACACAGATATATATATATCATTGTATTTAAGCTAATCACAATACATAGATAGTCTAGTCCCATTACAAGTTTGCGTATTTAAGGATTAGCGCAGCTAGATCCGCAGACAATGTACACAACACAATTTATATAGGTATGTTCGAACTGCATTTATTAAATACATCTATATATTTAATGTAGATACTGGTGTTTTGAATAACTGTTTTAATTTATTATTACTGCAAAAAAATACATGTTTTGAAGATGAGAAAATGTTGATTTAAAACCATCGTAAAACCCTGATCTTTATTATTTAATACAAAGTAACACCTCCCTCCTCCTTATCTATCGCTCTATCTCCTTCTTTCCTTCGGATTCCCCACCCATTTATGCTGCTTTCCAATCGTTATTCATCTCCCACTTTCCCCCTCCCTACCACTTCTTCCCCCTGGATCCCGATCGGTTCAGCCGTTTTGACGTTTATTGGATACAAACAAACAAACAGACAAACAAACAAACAGACAAGCCAAATTTATATATAGATATACACATAAGCGGAGAGCTTTATTATATAGATTTCCAATGCAATCATTATTCATTTGATGCAAATAAGATTTAGAAAATGATGTGAAAATGTTTTGAATTAAAAACCTGAGTTAAAACCCTGATGGAGTCGTTGCAACGTGAATGTGATCTTGTTGGAATACCGTGGGACAATCCGTTCAATCTGAAGGTGATAACATTGTAAAGAAACCTAACATTAACTATTTTGAATCGTGTTAGCTAAAAAAATTTAAGTGAAAATAGTCAACAAAAATTGAAGACAATTTTTAGCAGCTTTGTTTTTGTGGAACCAAGTAAAAAAAAAGAATTTTGCCATTTCTAAGATTTTAAAATAAAATATTACCAATATTTAAGCATTGGAAAGCTAGTGAAATAAAGGATTAAAAGGAATAAAAGTTTATTTTTAGTAACAAAAAGTTTTCTTTCGAAGTATTTCATGATTAACTTGAGAAAAGAAACAGAAACAATAGCACTATTTATGCTGGTGATGAAAAATGATGCTGCAATTTTATAAATGTAATATTGAAATTTTTCGAAGAATTTTAAGTGAAGAAAGTTCTAAAATTTTGATAGTGATATCAAACTATCACTAAATCATTTTTAAATAAATTTAAATTGTATTAAATTGAAAACAGAGTGTTAGGGATATCTCACAAAGGAATTGAGCCTTTGCTACAAACTGAACGTTTTTCATCCCAATATCTTTGTAAACCATTCATATTTTATACTTTGATTTAACATAATTCATAGTTTGAAATATCTATGGTCTACGACATTGGGTTGTAGAGATACACTGTAAATATACATCAGGAATATCTTTTAAAATTTGTTTCTTAATTTATTTTTTTTAATATAATATTCAAAAATTATGTTTACTTGAAAACTAAAAATATTTTTTCCTTTTATTAAGTTTTTTGTAAAAGATATGTTTTTTCAACAAATGAAATTTGAAAAATTACAAAAATTTTGTAAAAACATATTCATTCATTGTTGATTAAAAATTAACTTATTTTGACATTGATTTGTAATTTTTTTTAATAAAAAAAAATTCTATTATGATATGAAATGAAATAAATCAAAATTTTAGGATA
>NW_019397716.1:0-23275 GCF_000591075.1 Eurytemora carolleeae | reverse complement strand
TTCACCCCTCCCTAATCAGGCCCAAAATTGTAACTGGCGAATCAATTGGAAAGAAGTGCGAAAACAAAAAGTTTGCCAATAAAAAATTAGAATTTTTCTAACTTTTAAAAATTAGCCATTTGAACCAGAAAAATCCGCAACTTTTTAAAATGTATACAAAGAAAAGTCAATTGTGAATGAATTTGCATTCAAAGCTAAAATCTGTTTTTGTAAATAAAGGTCAGAGACAATATTGTTTTTCATAAACTATTAAAACCTTTTTTTCTGGTTTGTTTTGTATTTTCCTGGCTGCATTTTTATTTGAAACTCTCCGATGGCCAATAATTTGTTGATAGCCAAGATTTTCTTAGAATATTATTTGAATAACAGTATCGAAAATAGTTGAACAAACTGCAAATATGAATTAAAAATAGATTTTAGTATTTATATTGTTTGACCTTATACAAAAAATGCATCTTGGTCATTTTAAAATTATAGTCTTATTGCACTTTTTCAGATCAAAGCGCAACAAAAAGAATGCAAATAAAAAATGTTACTTTCATAAGAATTAAAAAAGGCAAAGTTTGTGTTTTAATAAACTTATTGATAAAAACAAGAAATTATTATTTTTGTTGTTAGAGCTCGAGGAATTGCTTTATACTTTATTGGTCGGTAAATGTTAATGAATATTACTGCATTCTCTTAAATATTAAATAAAAACCCTAAACACAGAATTAACAATATCTAATTATTTAAAAGCTAAGTCTCATATTTATGTTACTCTGCATGTTAACCCATATTTTATTTTTAAAACTAAAGGGATTGAAAGTATAATTTCAAGTTACCCTCCTCAATTCACTAGGGTACCCTTTAAACCAATGATCGATCAACGAGGACAGGAAAATCCTTGAACCTTTCTCTAAGATGGTGTAAAAATTATAGCATAAAACTGGAATGTACGCTAGCGTCCAATGTGAACTCAACTTAGCTGGTGTTAAACATATTAGTCGAAAATCAAGAATATTCCAAGTAGACCCGGTTTTTAAATGTAATGTAATGTAATGTAATGTAATGTAATGTAATGCAATGTAATGTAATGTAATGTAATGTAATGTAATGTAATGTAATGTAATGTAATGCAATGTAATGTATTGCTATGTAATGTAATGTAATGTAATTTTTTTCTTTGACTTCTATGTAGAAAGTTAATATTAAATTACTAATATTTATTAGCTAGGCTAGTAAGAGTACTGTTGTAAATTGGACATGTCTCTCTCTGATTGAAATTATGTTTACAGCCACTTTGTTAATATTATTTCTGCATTAAAGGGGCCGTTCAATTATTTGGGTAATTTGGGGTTAGCTAAATAGCTCATTAGCTATTGATTAGTATTGGTCTTACTTTTTAAAGACAACTGTGGCTGGAGAAAAAGCCGATTTTTCGTTCTTTGTGCTCGAATTCTGAAATAGGCTGTTTAGTTTACCATGAAATTACCCAAATAAGTGAACGGTCCCTTTAATTGTATTTCTTCATTACTTCGTAATCACTGACATTTTTGTTAACATTTTTTTCCCGGAATTTCTTTTAATTTCAATTTTTTAGAAACTATTTATACTTTTTGTTAAGGAAGCAAAAAAGCAGTTCAAGAAGAAGACGGTTTCCCTTCTACCTGAAAAACATCCCAGCGTTGCCAATGCACATTCCAGATTTCAGGAACTGAATGAAGCATTTGTCAAGGTAAATTATCCTTCTATATATACATATATATACTTTGCTTGTCTGTCTGTATCAAAAAGTAATGTCAAAAGGCTGACCCGATCTGACCCTAATAATTTTTGACAAACCATTAGACCCCAGGACATATGAACCATCAATTTTGAATATGTCAACTGGAAAAAATGTTGACATTTATTTTTTTGAAAAAGCACAAATTTAAATAGAAAAATATGATGATTAAAAGGGTCAATTTTAAAATTTGTTTAAAGAAGGGGNTATACAGTGAAACCCTTAATAACGAATACATCGAAAGAATTTATCAAATGTCGTCTTAAAAATTGTTCAATGAGTTTTATACTTTATTACGTAAATTTCAGTATTTGCGGAAATAGATAAATATCCAAAATATGCGGGAACAGTTTTAGAGAGTTTCATATAATCATTTAATTAAAAAACTCAATATCTGCAACATTCCATTATTAGAAAGTGAAGAATACGACATTTGATGAATTCTTTCGATGAATTCTTTCGATGTATTCGTTATGAAGGGTTTCACTGTAGTTACATGGAAAACAAATCTCCATTTAAATATTTTAAGAAATTACCCCCGAGTACTGTAATATACAGATTGACCCTTGGAAGTAAAGTACATGGCCTGTACAGTGTACAATTAGTAAAGGATTAGCGTACATCATCATTATACTATTATTAACCTCGTTGGATGTTCAGCATTAAAGAATTGCATGCAGAACGTCCCTGATTTATAAACAAAAAAAGATAAAGAAAATGAATTTGTCCATAGCTAATTTTTGTTTTCAGTTTATAATCCAATCAAAGCCTGGTACAGCTGCACTATGGAGGAAAGCTATAAAAATGACCTATCCTGGGGTTATTGTCGGCTCACAGAGGAAAACAAGCATAGCTCAGGTTACAACAAATACGTAGTGTTGGACGAAATTGACGAAAGACTGTTCAACTGATCAAAATTGATCAACGACTGTTCAACATATCAAAATTGATCATTAATGTTCGACATATCAAAGTTAACAAAACACTGCTCGACATGTCAAAATTTGTCAAACATTGTTCGACATATTAAAATTTACCAAAAATTGCTTAACTTATCAAAATATATACCAAAGAATGTTCGATATATCAAATTGACCAAAGTTTGTTCGATATGTCAACATTAACCAAAAAAGTTCGACATATCAAAATTTCCAAAGTATGTTCAAACATATAAAAATTTACCAAAGTATGTTCGACATAACAAAATTGACCAAAGACTGTTCGACATATCGTAATTGACCAAAAACTGTTCGACATATCAAAGTTAGCAAAACACTGCTCGACATGTCAAAATTTATCAAAGAATGTTCGACATATTAAAATTTACCAAAGTATGTTCGACATATAATAACAAAAAATTTGCCCAAAGAATGTTCGGCATATTAAAATTAACTGATTAATATGAGGCCTTTAAAATATTGACAGGAGAATGTTCTTCTTATCAAAATTGATGAAAGACTATTCCATATTCAGTAGATTGAAATTAAAACTACACTTTCAGAAGAAATAACTACAAATAAAAATAAGGCTTAAAGTGCATCAAAAAAGATTTACTTTTTTAAATACAACTTTTGGATAAGATTTGAAAATATTTATAGATTCTTCACGAACATTTTTTTTCTGAATTCTTCCATGATTAAAACTTTTACAGTACAGTACACTGCACTACTTTCAACATGAGTAAAATAAAAAATATTTTCAGTTTTACTAAAATATTTACTAAACTGAAAAAGGAAAAGAATTTTGAAATTTAGAACCTGAACCCAGGGCGAGGAGTTCGCCATGTTATATTCTGGAAGTACAACAACGAGAACGGAACTCAACCTGTTAAAGTCAATTTAGTCGTTTACGAGAACGATGTACTACAGGTAAAGTACATTAAAGTACAGTACGTTAAAGTACAGTACAATACAGTACATTGCAGTACAGTACAATTCAGTACAGTACAGTACAGTACAGTACAGTACAGTGAATTGCAGTACAGTACAGTACAGAACAATGCAAAGTATGTACTGCAGGTACAGTACAGTGCAGAATATGTAATGCAGGTACAATAAAGAAATTGTGCTGCCAGTATACAGTACAGCACAGTACATTACAGTGCAGTACACTGTAGTGCAGAATTTGTAATGCAGAAGAAAGATGCTCCGCAAGTTGGTATAGTTAAAGTACAGTACATAGATATGTAATGCAAGTATAGTACAAGTACAGCACAGAAATTATACTACAAATAGTTCAAGTTTAGTCAAAAGTAATGTCTTGCAAGTACAGTACAAGTACAGTACAGTTTAAGTATACTTTACGTACATAGAGGTGATCTACTGCAGTTTTTTTTCAAGCACAGTACACACAAGATATGTCTTGCAAATATAGCTTAAGTACAGTATAGAGTAATGCACTGCATGCCTTATTCAAGTACAGTACATGAAATGTAAGGCAGATTAGTATATAAAGTACACACCAGAATTTTTCAACCAAACAAATCAAAATATATATTTTCTTTCGCAGTCGGACACCGGACACTGTGCGTTTTCAATTATAGATTTNACAATCTAAACTCAACGCAGCGCACGCCGGAATTTGCAGCTTTTCATACAAGGGGGGTTGGCGGGGGGTTATTTTTAAAAATTGAAAAATATAAAAATGTTCTTGCCATGTATTATAACACACACAAAAAATGTCAATGCTTTCTTTTTTCATTTTAGAAGAAATGTACTTTTAAATATTAATATTGTGATTGTTGCAGCATTTACAAAATACTTGTTTATTTCCATTTACATGAAAACAATATTGAACAAATCTGAATATTATTCAATAAATGAATTTTAAACAATCTCGTAGAAAAGAAATTAGATATTGAAGGAAAACAGCAAAACGAATTGAATTTTCACAAAAAAAATACCACGGTTTTATTATTTACCTTTTCTAACCTTAAAATAAAAAAGCCAGTAAACCATTCTTGACAAAAGAAAATTTTTCCTTTTCTTTTTAAATGATAACATTGTGTACAAACATCCTTTTTATAAAATTATGATCAAATATTGCAAGCACACCTCCTCCCTTCATCACTACTTATATTACCTCCTCACTTCATCACTACTTATATTACTAATTGTATTTCNTTTCAACATTTACATTACTAAACCAGGTTTCAACATTTACATTACTAAACCAGGTTTCAACATTTACATTACTAAACCAGGTTTCAACATTTACATTACTAAACCAGGTTTCAACATTTACATTACTAAACCAGGTTTCAACATTTACATTACTAAACCAGGTTTCAACATTTACATTACTAAACCAGGTTTCAACATTTACATTACTAAACCAGGTTTCAACATTTACATTACTAAACCAGGTTTCAACATTTACATTACTAAACCAGGTTTCAACATTTACATTACTAAACCAGGTTTCAACATTTACATTACTAAACCAGGTTTCAACATTTACATTACTAAACCAGGTTTCAACATTTACATTACTAAACCAGGTTTCAACATTTACATTACTAAACCAGGTTTCAACATTTACATTACTAAACCAGGTTTCAACATTTACATTACTAAACCAGGTTTCAACATTTACATTACTAAACCAGGTTTCAACATTTACATTACTAAACCAGGTTTCAACATTTACATTACTAAACCAGGTTTCAACATTTACATTACTAAACCAGGTTTCAACATTTACATTACTAAACCAGGTTTCAACATTTACATTACTAAACCAGGTTTCAACATTTACATTACTAAACCAGGTTTCAACATTTACATTACTAAACCAGGTTTCAACATTTACATTATTACCCCAGATTATAATTTGGGTATAAAGTGCTTATCTTACGGTAAAATAATTGCAATTTTTTTCTTTCTGTTTTTACACTTTTTTATTTGATCTTGGAAAACGTGTCGAAACTAATACGAGATGATTTCGTTTCCCTTGTTATATTTGACACTTATGACGTCGTGTATAATTGGTACATTTTTCTGGTGTCGGCCCTATTGTACTTAAATGCTTACTTTGAAAGTTTTGAATAGCAAAGTTAAAAATATATTTACCATTTTGTACAGGATCGATGAGGAAAATTTATAACTGAATTTTCCCATCCGCGGTAAACTTAAAAGGACTGCATGAGCGCAATTTCTAGTGACCTCCATACAAAGAGGGCAATGCCTGATTTACAACGGTACCCTTATAACCTTCCCATACAATCTAAACTCAACGCAGCGCACGCCGGAATTTGCAGCTTTTCATACAAGTGGATTTCAATACGTTTACACACATATCTCTGTACTCGTTGAACACACAAAGCTTTCAAGGGTACCGTTGTAAATCGGGCATAAATGTCCTTACCTGGAGAGTCACTTGAAATTACGCTCACTGTCCCTTTAATTTCTCCTTTATTTAAGTCTCCCCGGTCTGATGACGAGGATTCATGTCCACCAGTTTGTGGTGATCGAAGATGCTCAGGCGCAAAGTAAATATAAATATTTCATTCTAACATTTTGTCAGAAATATCTAACTATCGAAGTATTTCGAATGTGAGAACACTTTGTTCGTAAGAGAACGCTAGGGATACTTCAAAGGGACTGAAAGCGTAATTAAAAGTGACCTTTCATGCACATAGGTCTTAATCTGATCAAAAATGTGAAAGATACCAGAGTTTTCTGACTAGAAAAGTGTTTATTTCTGTGAGTTTCTCCATTTCTTCTTAAAAACAAGAAATTCGCGAGTCACTTACGCCGAGAAACCGCAAATGAAACAAATCAGTTTTAAGAAAAAAAAATTGATACCTAAAACATTCCGATCAGAAATACCTTTGTAGTGTACCGTTGTAAATCGGGCATTAACATCTTTGCATGGAGGGTTACTTGCAATTACGCTAACATTCTCTAATGTTTTTCTATCCCTAACAATCCATTTTAATTTTGAACAAAATTATCAAATTTTTGTCATGCTTTCTTAGTTTAAAAACCTTAAATATAAAGTTAATTATTAGGTTACTAAAGTTAATCACCTCATAACAAAACATTTACATTATTAAGTTGTTCATCTAGTAAGCTTCAAACCATCCTAGAGCATATTCAGAATATTGAAGACGATTTGGACGAACTCAATGAAAAGGTGAATTAAATTTTTTAACCATCGTTCCACTGCTTTCATTTCGTTCGTTAAGCATTTGTGAACGACCCAATTTGTTCGTTTTTTTTCTTCTTCAATATTTCAAAATAAATTGAATGCGAATTGGGTTTCAAAATTATCGTCCATTTTCCATCTTTTCCGTTTGTACATTCAGTAATAGCGTTCGTTCATTAAAATTAATCGTTCCGTAAAAAAACGATAGTTTTTCAATCCTTTTCCATAGTTCGTTTTGTTTTTGAACGACACTCTTTTCCAAGAAAAAAATCGTCCATTCTCAAAAATTCCGTTTTGTTAAAAAAACGACGCCCATATCTACTTGAAGGGATACCATTAATTACTTCACATTTAAGTTCTGACCTCTCAACATCCTTGAACTACTTCAAACTTCAAAATTTCCATTCATAATTGCAAATATAAATAAATTACAGATTTTTTTAATCATATATTACAAGCTAAAGGGCCCAACGTTTCCATTGAAAAAAATTGAATTTTGTTACCCATGAGTGTCCACAAAAAAATTCAGCCCATTCGGTCCCGCCGCTTGACCGGCTACAGGGAACATATATATGAATATTCATGTTAAACCATTTAACTTGTTTTAGGTTGACGAGTTAAATATCTCTCAAAGAAATCATCGGTAAGTAAAAAATAAAAAATAAAAATAGTATTTTAACAATGAAACTATTTTATCGAAAATATAATTACCGTTAAAAAAAGAGCAAAAAAATAAAAATACAACAACAATAACCCCGAAAATTTAATAGTAATTTTTTTTTGAAGAATTGTTTTTTACAACATTTTTTCTCGCATGTATTGTTATCTTATTCAGTTTGATAATTTGCATGAGCATTACATTTTGGTAAAAGCATCATTCAATATTTTTTTTCAAAAATATTTTATTTTTAATTATTTGTTTAGGACAAAAACAGACGCTGATAATTCCTTGACACAGAATAAATTAAACTCAATGAACACAAAGGTTTTTATTCTTTATAAATTTAGAATTTTGATTGTTTAAAAGAGGTTTTTCTGACAAATAAAAGGATATAAAGGTATCCTACGAAATTTTTCTTATTAATTGAATTATTTATTCCATGAAGACGCAAATTCGTGAGGAAATTATGTCATGTTTTATTCTCCAATGACAAAAAGCTAGCTTTATGCGAAACTTTTTGAATAGAGCATAAATGTTAGGCGATGTAATCTGCAAAAACTCGCATATTTATGATCTGAATCCCCAAACAAATCTGAGAAATTGTCTTCTGTCTCTAGTACCAATGAGGTATCTAATTTCATACAACTTTGGTTCAACTTCAATTCAAATTATCTTTAAAGAAACATTGCGTAGAAACAGTTGATTAATGTTCTTCCTAAACCACTTTATTTTTTCATGAACATTCCTTTTACTTTTCTTTCCCAGGTTTTAGAAATTCGTCAACTGGTCGGGGCATCTGCTATGGCCAAAGGAAACTCTTTAAATATTTAATTCACCAAATTTTAAGAATATTTGACGTTAAAAGAATTTTGTTTTATTAAAAATATTTTCCTTGGATAGGTATTATTCGTTTGCATACAGGGCCTTGGGATTTATTTAAGTTTCCCTTTATTTAAAAGATGCTTTCCTGATTCACTATGGTACCCTAACAATGTACGAAACCGTGTTAAAGAGACAGTTAATTTACTTTTTTTTGGTAATTTCAAGCAAAACTAGATTAAGTGAACGGTCCCTTAAATAATATACTTCTTTAGAATAAATCTGCAAGTCATTTTTGTAGAGAAATCACAATTGGAAATAATCGATTTTAGATAGGATAACCAGATCTATCTTCGTCATTTTTTTTCAAACAAAAAATTAAAGTATACCGTTGTAAATCGGGCAGGAAACTGACTTATTGCAACTAAATTTGAAAATATTTTTCAAAAAAAATAATTTTAATATTTCATCATCTTTTACTCAGCATTTCCTTTATTCAAAATCGAAAATTATTATATATAATTTCTAGTCCGAGCCACATTCTCCTCATTTTCTCGTCCGAGCCACCTCTAAATCCTCGTCCTTCCAATATTATTTTTTAAAAGTGTCTAGTCCTCCAAGATAAAACAATTTTTTAAGAATCGGGCCACGTTAGGGCAAAAGTGAAATATTGAATTTTAGTAAATCGAAAAAAATAGTTTCAATTGAAGTTAAGTGTTCGAGTTCTATGTCCTTATAAAAGTTCACTATTTTTAACGCGCATTTTCAGATATTCTTTATGTAGAATGCCGCAAATAATTCCGAGATTATAGAACTTTAATCTTTTTTTCTTAATTATAGTGAAAACCATAGAATTTTTCAGGGTGGTTCCATGGGGAAAATTATTGGCAGAGGAATGCCAAATATTTTGCTATTTATTTCATATCGCGAAGGTTGGCCATTACGGAGGCAGAAGAGTTTTAAGTTTGACATCATTCTCATGTCTCTTAAGATTCAAACATGATTTAATCATTGCAATACTTTAGTCTATCCATATTTTATGCCCTAACGTGGCCAGATTTGTTAAAAATAGTTTTATCTTCAAGAATTATAAACTTTTCAGCACATAATAAACGAAGGACGAGGATTTCGAGGTGGTTCGGACGAGAAAATGAGGAGATTGTGGATCGGACGAGAAGTTGTTGTGGCTGGCCTTCCTCCCCTCGCTAGGGTGTCACTAAAAAAATGTCCCAGTTTTGAGAAACATTCCTTTAAAAACATTGAGCTTAGAAAATTATTTTGGCTTAATTGTTACAATAACATTTTGTTAAATTTTCAAGCTTTTTCTAAATTAAAACTATTTTTTGAAATGCGAAAGTTATAATCTTTCTGTTTAGTGTAATGGAAGAACCAGAGAGGTTTAACGGAGAGCAGTCTTCCACAAGCTCAATAGGTAAAAACATTCTTTTTAGGATCAAATCCAGGGCGAGAAATATATTACACGCTTCGTTCCTGAAACTGTAATAGGAACTGTAAGCGTAATTTCAAGTGACCCACCATGCCAAGATGACAATGCCCGAGTTTAACGGTAACCTTGAAAACATATTCTGATCAAAAATGTGGAAGATACCGTCGTTTTTCTAACTGTAAAAGTGTTTATTTCTGTGAGTTTCTTCATTGTCTCTTACATGAAAGAAATGTGCAAGTCAATTCAGCAGAGAACCCACAAAAGAAAGTAACCAGTTTAAAGAAACAAAACATGGATATCTAATTCAAACTTGAGTAGGTTCACTTGAGATTAATCTACCAGAAGCTAAACAAAAGTAGCGGCAATATGTTGAAATTGATTTACGGAACAATCGTTATAACTTTTTAATGGATATTGTACCATTGCTTTGTGTGGCTTTAAAGGGTAAATTTTGGGCAGTTAACTTTTTAAAAATAAAAATAATAAGATATTTACACAACCAAAACAATTCAATCTGGATCTTAATAAAAATCTAATATAACACACGAAACTGAATTGAATTAGCATGTCTGCTGTTCAAACTCCAAGAACGGTTTTCATGTTATTATTTAATTTATAATTCCATTCTAATTTTTTCCTATGAATTTTTGTTCTTTATAAAACTAGCCAGACTTGTAAAACCAAGTTGATATTCTAGCTTTTTGTTGGATCAGTGCTCTTAATCATGACACTTAGCACTTACCACAACTAAAACTTATTCAGCGTCACAAAAACATTTAATTCGAATCCATCCCGACCTTTACTTTACTAACAGAACCATTATCATTTTGTGCGTAATACATTGTCATCATGATGCAGGCAATATTTGTTGTATAAAACGTACTCTTCACTGGGTAGTCCAGACTGGACTGTAAGACTGAATGAAAATATAGTACGGTTGTACCGGCTCAGATCATGCAATTTTTTAGAGTGGTTGAATATCCAAATTATGCAAATTAAGAATGTTATCGGTAACATTCCGTTCATTATTTTTAACAAAATGTTCGCAAAACTAGTCGCAGTTCGATATTACAAAGAAAGTGTTAGGGTTTCAACCATTGATTAAAATAACAGATAGGACATTAGATGTCGTCTTCTCAAGATTTTGATGAAACTAGTTCACAATAACCCTAAGGCAGAAGCCCAGAGGAGTTTCGCGCAGTCAGCGAAGAATTAAAAGACAGAGAGAGCTTGTTCTACGCCGGCTACGCTAAATTCCTCCGGGCTTCTGCCTCAGGGTTATTGTGAACGAGTTTAATCCAAATCTTGAAGAGACCACTATGGTGTCATATTTGTTATTTTTATTAATCTATGGTTTCCACCCACACTCAACTCATGTACATTGGAATCTGATCTAAACCAACCATTACGGTTCTAGTTTGAACTACCCTGAACAGTACACCCACTACATTACTACGCTGGCAGACATACGGCAGGGGTCTCTATAATTGACCAACGTCTGTATGCATGAATAGCTAGCGCAAATAGGATGCCTGCATCTAGGGATGGGAATCGTTTTCAAAAACAATCGGAAGAACTATCGTTATTAGTTTTTGGATTTTTACAACTCCCTAACATTCGTTTTTAATAAAAACTATTTGTTAAAACTAACCAAGTGTTAGCTTATGCTTCTGAAACGAAAAACGAACGGACAAAACTTTCGTTTTTTATCAAAAACAATCATTTTTGGTTAAAATTTATTCAAACAAATGTTCTTGTTTAAAGCGATATTTTTGAATGATTGTTAGATCGAGGCAGGGGATCAATTTGTAGATTCTTTAATTATTTGTCATTCAAATATTCCATATTTGTCGTTTTTATTCTAAAACGGTTGTTTTCAAAAACGACCGTTTCCATAATTATCGTTTTCTTTCCAAAAAAAGTCAAAACTGCCCATCCCTAGCTGCATCTGGTTAGATTTACTACAGCGGCAATTTTGCATATGCTCTCAGGATTTCTATATACTCTCTCTCTGTGTTAGATGGATCGAATGTAAAAGGAAGTTTAAACCTGAAAGAAGTTTCTCGAAGTATAAGTCCCACTAAGTCCAGACGAAGTCCTGTAAAACGAACAAAACAACTACCAATTGAAAAGAAGACAGAGGCAAAGGTAAGAAGAGTGTTGGGGACTGTAAGTATAATATCAAGTAACCCTCTAATGCCCAATAAACAGCGGTAACCTGTAAAACCTATGTTTGTTCATCCAGTAAAGAGAGATGTTTTTTAAATATCTTTAAAACCACTTAAATTCCTGTAAAAAGCGGAGTACGTTTGACCTTAACCCAGATTTCCGAATAATTTACATTAAAAACGGTCTTCGAAAATTCGAAAGAAAATATTTACTTTCTGCTATCTCTTGACATTGCAAATATTAATATTCTTAAAACTTAAAGCAGCTTACGAAAAAAGTGTTCAACAATTAAACACTTTTTTGTAGAATCTCGAGAAATAAGTCTCACAACATTGATCAGTCATGGTTTTAAGGGTAATGTTGGAAATCGGGCATTGCCTTCTTTGCATGGAGGGTCACGTGAAATTACGCTTATAGTACCTTTAAACCAATCTTACTGCTTATGAATGTCCTAGATAACTATTTATTCTGGACCTCTAAGATATTTTAGCATAGTTGATACCCTTCTTCACAACTTTTTAAGTTACCACTTAATATTGATCAAGTTATCTGAATTTGGTCATTTTATCCCAACAAACATAAGTCGACTTAAACTCGACTTTAACTCAACTTTTTACTCGTAGAAGGAGAATTTAACTCAACTTTTTACTCCCAGAAGTGGACTTAAACTCAACTTAAACTCGTTAATAGTCGTTCCAAAACTCGACTTTAAGCTGCGATTTCATATCGCTTTTGACTTTTAGACGTTGAAACATTTGGCATCCTTTTATGAAAATGTTTAAACCCTTTTATGTTAACGTGTCTCATTTTCAAATTTTTGTAGCGTGCATTATTTTTTTGTAAAAAACAAACCATTAGTGCAAGCACAAATATTTTTTTTTCATAATTAATAATATTGATAAAAAAATCCGTCTTGAAAGATTCAATTCAAAAATGTTTAAATTTAAAAAAATCTGTTCAAAAAGTTGACATAAAAAGTTCAAAAGTTGACATGAAAAGTCGACTTAAATTAACTTGAGCTCGACGTTTAAAGTCAACATTTTCTCGACTTTGAAACTCCACTTTTTCATGAACAAAAGTTCAAAACCGGGATAAAAAGTGGGCTTTTGCACGACATTTTGTTATAATTTTGTGACTAGTTTAAAACTGGGATGAAAAAGTCGACTTTTTCATCCCAGTTTTGATCCAAGTTTGTGAACTAGTTATCTAAAGTGGACTTATATTATGCACTTTAAGTCGACTTTAAAGTCAACTTATTCATAACAATGGAATACTAGTTCTGTTCGCTGGGATGAAAACATCTTTAATCAAACTCAGCTGGGAACTTTAGAATGGTGGATATCGGGATTAATGTTTGATCCACTCTTTTTCTTAATCTCAAGATTAAATAATGCTTGTTCTCCTCTTGTTATTAATCTCCAGATTAATTAAACGATCGGGATTATGAATATCCCAATCCCATTCTAAAGTTTTCAGCTCTTGTTCCTTATGCATTAACCTAAAAAAGGCTAACGAAAGTTTTTTTAAACTTTTCAGACGTAAATCGCGATAAATTTGTATACATATTTGTATTAATAATGCACTAAAAACTCAATTTTAAAATGCAATAATGAAAAACATTTATTCAAGTTAAGGTTTCTCAGTGTTTATATTTTACAAGTAAAATACAATATTGTGTCTGAAAACGTGCAAGGTTTAAAACCAAGGTTTGAATCATAGATTAATAACAATACAGATAGAAAACAAGTATTTTCAAGATTTAGTGGTTTTTCGTTCACAATATATTCGTGGGAGAAGCTCAAAGCAGTTACGCGCAAGCTCTCTCTCTGTCATGTCATTCAACTCGTCATGTATACACGTAACACCTTTGAGCTTCTGACTCAGAGGTGTTGTGAAAGAAAAAAAAACCCTAAACTTGAAAAGCCGATATTTAAAGTTCAATCTGTATTGTTGTTAATCTATAGTTGGAATTGTCTACAGTCTACTACTGGACAAATCCAAGAATTCAGAAATAAAACTTGAAATATCTGATTCTACAATAAATATACAAAGATCTCAATAAAAATTATTGGATTTATAATTTGACAACAAAAAAACTATTTTTTTAGCAAAATCAATCAATCTTTATTCGGTTGGAAAGCGGTAGATTAAAGTAATAAAATAAAATAAAAATCTAGTTTAAAATAGCTATACCAAAGAAACACTGTTTTATAGTTAAAGGGATAGTAAATAAGAAAACCATCATAATACTCTTGCATAATAACAAGAACTGTTGAGTTTAAGGGATACTAAATAAGAAAACCACCAGGAACTCTAGTTTACCATCATAATACTCTTGCATAATAACAAGAACTGTTGAGTTTAAGGGATACTAAATAAGAAAACTACCAGGAACTCTAGTTTACCATCATAATACTCTTGCATAATAACAAGAACTGTTGAGTTTAAGGGATACTAAATAAGAAAACCACCAGGAACTCTAGTTTACCATCATAATACTCTTGCATAATAACAAGAACTCTTGAGTTAAGCAGATAGTAAATAAGAAAACCACCAGGATCTGCACGAAAAGGAAAAAAGCCACCCCCAGGTCAGTAAGTTCAAAGAAAACACTATTGTAGCTCATGTAGAAATGCAAAATTTACGGGTCAGATAAAATTTAGAAAAAAAACACCGGTAATGGTGTTAATAGTTTTTGAAAACGTGTTTTTTTTTGCAAAACCCGTTGTATCATTTTTAGTAAAAACGATGTGTCATACTTACAACTATAACAAACCACTCATTTTGAACTTTTAAAAAACTGAAAAGAAAACAACGACACAACAGTTTTCGAAAAAAAACTTTAGTTTTTGAAAACAATTTGGCAAATGAATCTGAGTTTTAATTAAGTTTATGAATGTTGTTTTAATATGTTTTTTTTATCGAGAGATCCAAGGTTTTTCTGATATAAGTGTTAAAACTTAAAGACTTAAAACTCTGTAAATATGACAATGCTAAGGTTAAATTAAGTCTTCATACTTGAAATAATTTGTTTTTTATATCTTATTTTATGATGAAGCAAAGAAAGAAATAAGTTTACAGTTGCAGGGAATTATAAATAGAAACAGACGGCAAACATTTCGTATAGTCGTCTCTGAAGTCTCATCCTTTGTGGGTAACCCTGAATATCTTTATAATAGACACTTGTAAACTTAGTGCAAGAAGTAAACAAGTCTTAAACAAAATAAAAATTGACTAATTGCCAGCGTAACAGGTTTATAATAAAAATTGACTAATTGCCAGCGTAACAGGTTTATAATAAAAATTTACTAATTGCCAGCGTAACAGGTTTATAATAAAAATTCACTAATTGCCAGCGTAACAGGTTTATAATAAAAATTGACTAATTGCCAGCGTAACAGGTTTATAATAAAAAATTTACTTATTGCCAGCGTAACAGGTTTATAATAAAAATTTACTAATTCCTTGCGTTACAGGTTTATAATAAAAATTGACTAATTGCCAGCGTAACAGGTTTATAATAAAAATTGACTAATTGCCAGCGTAACAGGTTTATAATAAAAAATTAACTAATTGCCAGCGTAACAGGTTTATAATAAAAAATACAATTAGAAAGGTTTCGTGTTGTTCTCTGAGTAAAGTTCTAGATATTATAACTTGATAATAAAACTTGTGATTCTACTTTTTCATCCAAGGTTCTCCAAAGAAACGAATGAACTCTCCGAAAAAGAAAATATCTCGGAAGGAGATTGAATCAATAAACAAAATGGAGATCAGGTAAAACAAATTAGAGAATGGATTCTGGAGAATCTAATCGTAAACTTGAAGAAAAATTCGCAACTTTCCACAATAGTTGTCAATACGACACTGGGAAGAGGGGAGGGAGTGATAGGGGTGGGGGAGGGTGTTGAAAACTTTTAAGAATAATAAAAAGCAAAGTTGGTCGCAAAAAGTTTTCCTTCTTAATTGCTATATTGATTAGATTTTGACCAAGATATATAAAAGAGACTGCCAAAAAACATTTCCAATGGCCCTTTATTTTAAGTTTAAAATGTCTGTTGAGTGAATATCGGGCAAATCCTAAAATAAAGAATAGGTATCTTTAGATTCACAGTCACGTAGTTTAAGAATGGATGAAGAGTAGTAGTATTTATTTCTTCAGGACAAATTTTTCATCGGAAAAATACATATTTTTAGATATACAAATATACAAATACATATTTTTAGATATACAAATATACAATTTTTAAGTAAGTATATAATTTAATTCGAAAATAAACAAAACTAAAAGGTTTACATAAAGGTTTACATACCATTGACGTTCGGGTGATGGAATAAATGGGTACCAATTGATAAAGGAATCTAGTCTTTGCCACAAACTCTGATTTTCTAATCACTATATCTTTGGAACCAAATGTTTCAGACCTTCGATATTTTAAACTATGAATTCTGTTAGATCAAATAATCTGAGATTGAAATATCAAAGGTTTACAATATCGAGTTCTAAAGATATTGAGGTTTAAATATTTGATTTTGTTCCATAGACTTAATTCTTTTACGATACAATGAGTATATTTTGAACTTTGCAGTACGCATTGTTTTGTCTTTTTTCTTATGATTTCCTGCCTTTTCATGCTGCATAAATCTGAAAGGCACTGTTATTGAGAACTTTAATTAAAATGATTCATTTTCAGAGTGAAAAACATGAATTTCTTCATTAAAATTGGGTAGTTGAAGTTTCAAAGAGAATCCATGGTTCGTTTTCTAATTAAATGGTTAATTTCATTTTTGAATCTTAAATATTAAAGAAACAATCGCGAAACACAAAAAGTATTTGACAACCTGATGTTTTTTTCTTTGTTTTAGAGCCGGTTTTTGACATTCTAATTTGTTTTCCTTTTTTTAGAACCGGTTTTTGACAACCCGATTTTTTTCCTTTTTTTAGAACCGGTTTTTGACAGCCTAATTTTTTCTTTTTTTAGAACCGGTTTTTGACAACCTGTTTTTTTTACTTTGTTTAGAACCGGTTTTTGACATCCTGATTTTCTTTTCCTAATTTTAGAACCGGTTTTTGACAACCTGATTTTTTTATTATCAGTCTTTGCACTTATATAAAAGTTTTTGGTCTGAATTTTAAAACTTTCAATTTTACAAACATTCTATTATTGAAAACAGGAAAATTTTGCTTTAGAAATAATGTTTTTATGACATTTTTATTAGACTCAGTGTCAAAAGCATAAATTTTATAGCTTTGCAATACTTGGCAATAAATTCCAAGCTAGGGTAAAACCAGAATAAGGTTAAACAATAAATCCAACATTATTATGTAATTTCTGAAATTTAAATGTTTTTTTTTATTATTTAACTAAGGCTACATACATTGGTAAGGGTCTGTAAGAACAATGTACTGTTATAAACATCTCTATCCTCGGATTTAAATTAGTATTAGGGTGTTTGGACAAAGGAATTGAGTCTTTGCCACAAAATCTTCTTTTCTAAATCCTTTATCTTTGGATTCCAATGCCACCACAGATATTTCAAACTATGAATTCTGTTAGATCAAATGATATAAGTTTGAAATATAAAAGATTTACGACATTGGATTCCAAAGAAAAAGGGATTATAAAATCAGAGTTTGTGACTAAGACTCAATTCCTTTTCTCATTCCCAAAATATCTTTATTCAGAAGAGTGTGAATTTAGATTAGAATCGAAGCTACAGATGTTATAAGTTTTAAAAAAGTTTGGCTTAAATATCTAACTAAATAACTATGTACTTAGTAGAGCTCATGTTCAGAATTAAAATTATAAGTACATTTTTTTCTTACACAAACAATTTACATTTAAGATTTGAAATCTACAAATTACAATTTAAATGTATTGGGTGACCCAAAAAAAAGGATTAGCGTTTGACGCAAAATTATTTCGAATATTTAATAAACCTATCTGTTAAAGTTGAACAATTTATAATTTGTATTGTTCTATAAAAGTATATATTAAATACGTTTAGAAATTACAATAAAAAATACTATTATTAAATTTCTGTAATAATTTTTCTTAAAAAGGCCCAAGCCTAATGCATCTTTTGCGCCTTTTTTAACTATTAAGAGAGCTGAATATCCCTAATCTCTGTTTTTTTTGGTAACTCTGTATAATTTACAATTTACATTTACAATTATCAATTACAATTTACTATTTACATGTTCAAGTATTTATTTTCTTTGATTTAACCAATGAGGTTATCGTATATAGAGTGATGATCAGGCTAGTATTTGTTTAAGTGACCCGGAACGGGAAACCTATGAAGAAAATAACCCAAAGGAGGAAAAGGTAAAAAATGTCGTCGTTGATGAATTTGTCTCTTGTTTGAATTTTCTTTTAATGCATATTATATCTACTTTTATTATGGGAATTTATCGTCAAAAAGGCCTACAATCCACCACCAATTATTTTTTAAATTTAAAAAATTTGTTTGTCACTTACTTATTTTATTTTTTAGTGGTGGGATATTCATAAAACCTCTATTTTGTAGGTTTTAAGATATTTTTACACAAACAGTTTTTCGTTAAATATTGTAAATAAATTACTTGCTTACTTCTACATACTTACACCCAAGGTTATAATGCAAGGAAAGTTAATCGCAGTTGCGTATACTTTGCGTACATATTGAAACCAGTTCTCTCCGGGCGGAATTTGTAAACAAGAATGGGTGAATCAGCGTTTGTTTAGTATCCGAGGAGGTTAAAAGCATTAAATTTTGATAATTTTGATAATTTACAGAATAGATTTCTATGACCAGAATATTTCATTGATCTTTTATGTGAAAGTTGGATCCTATATCATGTTTCGACATCCGTCTTGTGTTTACATTACCGCCCAGAGACAGTACACTGCAGATGCGTACACCTCTGAAATAACTTTCCTTGCATTATAACCTTGTTTGCCTGTTTAGTTTGCAGAAGAAGGGATGAATAATCCTGATGAAGAAATTGAAGAAATGATTGCAAACGATGATATAAGGCAAACATCCTGTTGCTACTTACGATATCAATTTTTTGGAGAAAATTCTATGCAGAATTGTTTACTGCAGTTAAAGTTAACATTTTGGGGTATGAATTACTTGAAGTTCTTTACCCCCCAATTGTTGAGAAGCGTTCAGGCAGTTTTGTGAATATCAATATTTTTGTTATGAAATATTATTCTATTTAGTTTCTTCATATTCTGCATTTTTGTCGAATCTCTTAAATCAAAATCTTCAAACTGTTAAGATCCCAAAAAAGAAACTCAAGAGTTTTGTTCAACGATACTCTTTTAAATATCGGATTCTGGGGTGGTTCATTGTGTACAAAATGGTGTCCACGGACGACTAATTTTTAAAATAGATGCCACTACGTCAAATAAAATTGCTAACATTTTCCATTACACATAAAAACCAAGATTTAAAAGAAGCTGTTCTGTCATTGTGGAGGTTCGTTCACTGCATAGCGAAGGCACGGTCTGCATAGCGTAGGCTTGGTCTGCATAGTGGAGGCTCGGTCTGCCTAGCATATCTGGGAGGCTCGTGTCTGCATAACAGAGGGTCATGGCGTCCAGGGTTTCTCTCCCTCTTTGTAGACGGTACTTCATTTGAATAAGAAATATTTTTCTGATGTACAAATACCGCGTACATGTATTCAGAATAGGTTATTGTCTACATTAAACAGTGAAAAAAATAGACTGAATATCGCAAAAAAAATACATTTTTTGGGATGCAAAAAAACATTAAAAAACACAAGCTTATACTTTTTATAACATAAAAATTAGTTTATTTAATATGGTATAGTGAAAAAAACACATCTTAAAAAGTAAAAGACGATCTTTAAAAACTCTTTTTCAAATGGAGTACCCTGTCTGCAAAGCATGTATATTGTATAATCATATGGTAGGGCGGGCCGGGTCGATTTAATCTCCCTTATATCCTATACTGCTGATGGGCTCTGATTTAATCTCCCTTATATCCTATACTGCTGACGGGCTCTGATTTAATCTCCCTTATATCCTATACTGCTGACGGGCTCTGATTTAATCTCCCTTATATCCTATACTGCTGACGGGCTCTGATTTAATCTCCCTTATATCCTATACTGCTGACGGGCTCTGATTTAATCTCCCTTATATCCTATNTACTGCTGACGGGCTCTGAATAGCTTGTTGAGTTGTTGAGCACTGAGCTCAGCTGATTGGAGTCAAGCCAGTTGTTGCCAGCTGGTCAACCTGGTTTTCCCTGACTGCTGTCCCATGGCCGGTGAACCCTGTTCACAGGCCCTGGGTAAAGTAACCTGGAGGACCCAAAGTGGAAGAGAGGGTTTTTCCCCTCTTCTGAAAGAGATCATGTGAAAGGGAGGAGGGTGGAAGCGCGAAAAAAATGGAGCTTATCTCTTTGCTCCTTTGAAACAAAACTGTCATGGCGTCTTCTTGGATTGATTGCAGCGCTCCTCTGACCGCAGCGGTTGGATTTGATTACTAAAATGAGGTTATATATGTTCCCATAGTATAAAGTAAGCCAATATCAACGCCTCTAAAACAAAGTTCAAGTATCAATAATACAGATTTTGTATTTTCCTTTCAAAAATAGATTTTCCAGCAGTCCCAACAAGGTCAGAGATGGACTTTTGTTAATTTCTAGATATTTTTAATTTTTATCAATTTAGAAAAATGTAAATATAAGATTTGAATTCAAATCATGAGACTGATTGTAAATACTTATAAACATTAACCACAGCTTATATAACAAGTATAAAACCAACTATTATTATTTCATATTGTAAACAATTAGATTTTTTAAAACAAAGTTTGTTCCTACTTTTTTATTGTTGGGAAATTATGTGTTTATTTGCAAAAGTTTTAGAAATGTTAAAAGGACCCACCATTTATAGATTGATATGTTTTTTTTCATATTGTCTCTGCTGTAAAAATCCGCACTTTTCAGAGAACCATCAATTGAAAAAAGTCGATTTTAATTTAGGACAAAGGTTTAAAAGATGCTGTTTTAAATCGCATGTGCCACTTAACTTTATTCCTGCTGGATAACTTGAAAACCAGGATACGCTAGGGGGGCCCCCCTCTAAATCCCATGCTATATCTTCAAATATGACAAATGATACATCATTGGAAAGCTCTAATGCTCTACTTTTAGAATCTGCAAAAAAATTGCAAAATCCAGTTTGATAGTAAAATATTTGCAAAAAAATGTACAAAAATGATTCATTTTTGAAAAGCCCAGAACCATGACATTTCAAACATGCAAAAATGTTTGCAAAATGTTGCAATGCTTTTGCAATTAGTTTCTGTTTGTCATATAGGTTTTCAAAAAGCTAAAAAAAAAGGATCAAAATCAGACAACTCTAAATGAGTTAAAACAAAGATTAAGTTTGTTACAGGAAAAATTAGTTATTCAGGCAGTGTGTCTGAGGACTCAGGCAGTCAGTAGAAAAGCCCGGTTTTAGACCTAAAGGAAGTGCTAAGGGTATTTAGGAAAAGTCAGAAAATTTCAACAGCCTCAGAAATATATTTCCCAGTTCCTTTAAATTATAAAAAATATATTTATCGAATTTGTAAATATTTAAAAAGTTGTATTTTGTATTTTAGAATAGAATATAATAAATCTATATATAAACATTTCATCAATCAATCGTTCTTTACCCCCCAATTGNATTATTGAAATTATTGAAAATTACAAAAAAAATTAACATTTAAAAAAAAAATTATATAAAAACGAAGAAAATAAAATGAATATTTAAATTATTTTAATTTTGGATTTCCTGTTAAAAGTTGTACAAATAGATCCCGGAACATCTTTGCACTCTTTTACAGGGATTCGACTACAAACCTTACAGAAATTTTATTTTTATTCTATTTTCACTTTGTTTGTACGAGTAGCCTAGCTATATTTAGAACACAATTTAGAGTCAGTAAATTGAAATATTTGAAGAGATTGTTTATTATTTTCATATTTACCTCTTTATCTTTATTTTTGCAATCAGTTCGTGTATACTCATAACAAATCTATAAAGAAATTTCTTAATTATTTAAACGAGAAAAATCGTGGATTTCTTGGTTATGTTTATTTTTAAAGCAACTTAACAGAAGGGGAAATCTTAAAAAAACATTTATCATGAAAAATACAAAATATTTTGAAATATCAACTACTTACGAATGCGCCAAAAATAATTGATGACTATTGTTTGTAATATCTGAATGATTTGTTTGGAATTAAATTGATTTGTTTACGATCCGAGTTGAATCTTGCATCTTTCTGAATGTAAATGGACACTACGTTCTTCGGTATTAGTAGTTTTTAACAATTTTCTCGAATTGTTGACGCAACAGATAGAAGTAATATCAGTAGCAATCAAACGCGGTTTTTTTTATCGCATTAAACCTATACCCCCTTCCATTTTTCGCGAAACCTCCCTTTAAAATGTAACAAATGTCTATCCCCCCCTTCCTCCCCCTTCAAGGGATGTTACCTCTCTGGGCACCTGGTTGCACTCTAGTCCAAAAACCGTGTAGCAATCCTTTCATGTTAAACTTTGAAAATAATAACTTTAAAGGGACTGTAAGCGTAATTTCAAGAGACCCTCAATGCAAAGATGGCAACGGTACCCTTAAAAGCTTTGTCTGGTCAAGTGTGAATTAGACATCAATGTTTATGTTTCACTTTCATATGTAGTTTCTCTGCTATGCGGTATCTTTGAGAAAGTGACTTGCGCATTTCTTGTTTAAGAAGCATAGAAAAACTCATAAAAATAAACACTTTTCGAAACGACTTTATCCACCACATTTTTTAACAGATTTATGTTTCCAGGGTACCGTTGAAAATCGGGCATTTCCATCTTTAAGTGAAAAGTAGATTACAAACCAATTTACTGCACGTGTTTGGGCGAAATGTAAACAAACTCAGGACAAGTCAAAATTGATTATTTGTATCAAAGAAAGGACAGTACTGCATTCTAGAAAAAACAACATTTTTTAGATGTATCGTTGTGAATTGAACTTGCATCTCTTTAAATATTGGATCACTAGCAGTCACGTGTCTATGGTCTTTACAATTCTCAAATAAACTATTTTTCTTACAAAAACGAAAACTAAATATTGTCAGTGTTATCTAAACTATTGTATGTAAAAGAAAGTAATATTTTTTAACTTTAAAATGTTGGTTGGAATATTTCTTTAAATGGTTTTAAACGTAATGATGTTACACGGAGTAATAAGTAAATTTATTTTAA
>NW_019397715.1:3722-47117 GCF_000591075.1 Eurytemora carolleeae | reverse complement strand
TATCTAAATATCTAAATATCTAAATATCTAAATATCTAAATATCTAAATTCTAAACATATAAACATATAAATATCTAAATATCTAAATATTACTTTCCTCTATTTGTCTAATGTATGCAATTTATTGTAAGCATATGGAGAGGCTTTCTTAAATAAACTATAGTCAACTATAGGAGTGGGGCGGAAGATAAGTCACCTCGTGTATAACGTATTGGGATATCTGTCATCCTAGAAAACATGCTTTTAAGGCGTTTTTGTTCGCGTGGAAAACCAAGCCACCATTGACCCCAGAGTTCTATATGAATTCAAGCCAATAGGCTTGAGACACGGAGGAAAAAAATAGGATTCATCAGGCTAACGCCGAAATAGAGTTAGTAGTCAACTTGAGCCAACTCTTCTCTTCTCTACAAGAGATTAATAGGTGAATGCCTAATGAAGTAACAATTCATGGTGAACTAATTTATATTTACAGTAATGATGGGTTTTATAGTACAGGTAACGTAATTTAGTTAAATCGTAGTCAAACCAATGCACTGAGATAAGGACCGATAGATTTTACGTAGTTAGTTATAATATATGTAACGTACTATGAACATAGATTTATATACAAGATAAACAATTAATGTGCGTATACGAGTTTTATTACACGAATACTAAAAGTTCTGCAAAACCAAGATTCTAGAGAAAGGGTAGAAACCCATCAAACCAAGGTTCTAAAGGTAGGGAAGAAATCCATCTAACAAAGGTTCCGAAGGTAGGGTAGAAACCCATCACACCAAGGTTCTGAAGGTAGGGTAGAAACCCATCAAACCAAGGTTCCAAAGGTTGGGAAGAAACCCATCAAACCAAGGTTCTAAAGGTAGGGAAGAACACCATCTAACCAAGGTTCTGAAGGTAGGGTAGAAACCCATCAAACCAAGGTTCTGAAGGTAGGGTAGAAACCCATCAAACCAAGGTTCTAACGGTTGGGAAGAAACCCATCAAACCAAGGTTCTAAAGTTAGGGTATAAACCCATCAAACCAAGATTCTAGAGGTAGGGTAGAAACGCATCAAACCAAGGTTCTAAAGGTAGGGTAGAAACCCATCAAACCAAGATTCTAAAAGTAGGGTAGAAACCAATCAAACCAAGATTCTAAAAGTAGGGTAGAAACCCATCAAACCAAGGTTCTAAAGGTAGGGTAGAGACCCATCAAACCAAAGTTCTAAAGGTAGGATACAAACCCATCAAGCCAAGATTCTAAAAGTAGGGTAGAAACCCATCAAACCAAGGTTCTAAAAGTAGGGTAGAAACCCATCAAACCAAGGTTCTACAGGTAGGGAAGAAACCCATCTAACCAAGGTTCTGAGGGTAGGGTAGAAACCCATCAAACCAAGGATCTGAAGGTAGGGTAGAAACCCATCTAACCAAGGTTAAAAGGTAGGGTAGAAACCCATCAAACCAAGGTTCTAAAAGTAGGGTAGAAACCAATCAAACCATGGTTCCAGAAGAAAGAAGGAAAATCTACCAAACCAAGGTAAAAGAGATTTAGAAGAAAATCTACCAAATCAAGGTTGCAGAGGAAAAAAGGAAACCAACCAAACCCAGGTTTCAAAGGATAGTAAGGAAACCTACCAAACCAAGTTTCAAGAAGAAAGAAAGGAAACCTACAACAACCAAGGTTCTAGATATATAGAAGGAAACCTAACTAAGAATTAAAAATAGAAAAATATGACGAAACTTACCAAACCAAACCAAGATTCTCTAGATAAGCCTAATGGAGTAGCAAACCAAACAAATGTTGATCTTTGCAACTAAATAAAACAATTTATCGATTGAAAATAGATCAAAGTAAATACATTTACTTTATTTTTACACTAAAAGATGTAGCCTTTAAATTCTCTTTTAAAGCTGCAAATTCTCTAGTTTGTGGCTGCAGAGGGCATGAGAATATAGAAAACCAATAGGAGCATACAACCTTTCATCTTTTAGTATAATTTGCAATATTTTAGGAATAAAAATAGAATCAAATCAATTTCTTTTATAAATTGGAAACAGAGAACCAAAGTTTTTAACCTTCTAATGACCATTGCTTAGAAGCTGAGGATTTAATGAATTTCTTGCTCTTTTCCCGAAGTTTCGAATTTTTTCACTAAAACCTAATGATTTTTGCAAAATCAAAATATTTTCACAAATTTTTTGAAAAGTCTATTTAAAAAATGCCGAATGAAGACAATTGTGTTAAAAATTATATAGTGAGCAAAATTTCTTCCATTTTCTGATTTTAAAATGTTTAAAAATGAGATCAAAAACACTAAGAATTTAGCGAAGATTTTGATTTCATAGTTACAGAATTTTCTCAAATCATGAATTTTGAAAAGTTTGTGAAACCCCTGCTTCCAATCATGTTTTAAATCTGTGTGCGGTCTCCAGAGTATGAAACCAGGATTAAACTGGAACCAGGAGAACTTGAAAGGAAACCTAGAGAGCTTTGATTCAATTCTCTACTCAAATATTTCATTTATTAGAATAATCATATATTTTGATTTTAAAAATGAATTTCCTGATCTGCATTTGAGTCAATCAAAAATTGTAAATCAAAAGGCATGGAATGAAATCTGTTCGTTCGTGACCATAATTTGTTTTTTAAACAAACTTGCTTTATAACTTATTACTTCTAAATATATCTTCAATAACAACATTACACAATTGGGTTTGTTTACTTTCTTGGGATCCCCGTTAGAGGTGTAGAGTTAGAGAGGGTAGGAGAGAGGTACGGCCATGAAACCCACAAATTTCATTCCCAACTCAGGCAGTTAGCCAAAAGTATTGATGCTCCAAAGATTCTTTTTTAAACCACAAATATTGAGTTCTAACCCCACCATCAGAGCATACTCAGGGAGGGGTGCTACGAGAGCCAGCCCCCCCCCTGGAGCATTGAAATCTATGGTTTCCAGGAGATTTAGAACACCCTTGAGCCCCCAGAAAAAATGTAAGCCAAAGTGGACAAATTCGGAGTACGCCCAAGCCCACAATTTTTGGTTAGTAGAAATGTATTTTTTTCTAATGAAATTTTTTATATTATTTATATATACACTAACATGCAGTGTGTGAAAAAAATGCACATAAATCCTTAATTATTGCATAAACATTGCACAAATACATTTTTCAAAGAAATTTCCAAAATTTGTTCATAACAATAAGATTATAAATTAAGGGGTCTCGAGTATACAAAACTTTTGTACTGGATATCCGACTAGTTAAAGATTGCCAAAGCTTAGGCCTCAAATCTTCATATTTATGGCTTAGGCACAGAGTTTATTTTACAGATGAATTTTGAAATACTGTCATTGGTGGAAGGATTTAAGAGTTTAAGATTTTTATTTTTAAAAAAGTTTGTCCACTATAGATATAAAGTTCAGTCACTCCTATGGACCTAGTTGAATATTAAAAAATAACTGTGATCATTTTATGGGAGAAACGATATTTTAGAATTATTAGTTAGAATCATGAACCATGAACCATGATTAGGGATGTTAACGTTTTCATTTTCAGAAAAACGATCGTTTCGTTATGAAAACGACGACATAAATCGAAAACGAAACGATCGCTTATAAAAACGATCGTTTTTTAAAAAAATCGTTTTTTAAAAATGGTCGTTTTTAAAACGATCGTTTTCAAAACGCTCATTTTTGAAAACGATCGTTTTTCAAAACAATCGTTTTTTATAAAATTCGTCGTTTCGTTAACACTCGTTAGTACGACTACCCTTCGTTAACGATCGTTAACGACGGACCTTCATTAACGCTCGTTAACGACGACCCCTTCGTAAACGATCGTTAACGAAGAGAGGAAACCGACCTGAAGGGCATCTGTACTTATCATTGAGTAGTTTTTAAGAAAATATCAAGAACTCCCCCACAACTGTTAAACTTCATGTATGACGACATTCAATAAAGTTGCATGTAATTTTTTTTCCAAAAACGACTGTTTTGATAAAGTTAATCGTTTCGTTACGATCGTTAACGACAACCCTTCGTTAACGATCGTTAACGCCGACCTTTCGTTAATGATCGTTAACGACGACCCTTCGTAAACGATCGTTAACGACGGCCCTTCGTTAACGATCGTTAACATATTTATCAATGAAAAAAAATAATTTACAATTTTACAATTATTTTTGTATTGAAGAGCAGAGTGGGGGGGGGGGCAGTGTTTTTATCTTTCGATCTTTTTTTAAAACTTGGTATACACTTTTCAGTCTAGCTAGCCCCTGTGATTTATGGTTTAGGGTAGTCCAATTATTGTCGGTGTTGCCCCTAGGGTTTAACATTTTTCGACAAATCAATTTCGCAGAATTTATTACAATCATTTTCGCGATACGGAAATCTTCCTTTTTGCGCATTTCGAAACATGTTTTTTGTTTAACGACAACGAAATTCGTTTGGAAACCCTAGTGTTACCTTAAAACTCCAAATTAAGGGGCCACTTTTAGGGGCCACGGTCAATTGTTTTCTAAATGGGGTTTCCTAGGTTCAATATTCCAAGGTTAAGGGAACTATGGTTTTAGTCTGCTAGGTATGTGTAGGGGGTATTCTTAGAACAAACTCAACTTGAAACCTTCACCTTATCAACAATGTGGAAGATACCGTCGTTTTTCTCACACGAAATGTGTTAATTATTGAGTTTCTCCATTTCTTCTTATAAACGAGGAATGTTAAAGTCACTTTCGCAGAGAAACCACAATCGGAAAAAAACAATTTTAAGAAACAAAAACATTGAAATTACGCTTACAGTCCCTTTAAATGTAGTTTGGTCTGAAAATACCCATGCACTTATACAAAGATAGTCTAAAACCTGTAAAAAAGTGTCTAATGAATATTTGAAAAATAAAATGGTGTTTTTTTATCCAAGCATGCACTTTGTGAAAGCATGGATATTGAAACAAAAAAGTTTTATGATATATAAATAATCCATCAAAATCTTCATCTATTTCATATTCATAAAAAGTAATAATCTCTGTTTATCATGTTCGTCAGCTTGTATGTCCGATCATATAACTTGTAAACTCGTAAACTCCGATTTGACTCAAATTTTAACTGGGGAAATCGGTAGAACCAAGAGAATGTTTTCTTGCGTGGTTTTTTTAAAAATATTTAGTTTCAAGGCAAAGCTAGGTTTCCAAGCTAGCATATTTTAAAATTAAAAGAGAGAGAAAACTAAGTTGGCCTGAGCTGAAAAGAATAAGATATCCTTAATCCCGATTACTTAATCTGAGTATCCAATGGACACATTTTTGATTTTCTTCTTATACCGTTCTTTCTTTCTTCGTGGAGAAAACATCAAAAATCGGTTTTGTAAAATTAAACAGTCCCTCCCGTTTCTTCATATAAGTTCAAATGGCGCGAAAATTTTTTAATTTATCGGCTTCATATACGCAACTCTGATTGGTTAAATTTTATACAATTTTCAGGATACACGTACAAGATTAGGTTAGTCTCGATATTAAGAAAACGAGTGGATCAAGCTCTAATCTCGATATCCACCATTCTAAAGTTTTCAGCTCTTAATAAAATGACTGAATTGAATACAACGTGAGGAAAAGGAAATTAATTTATATTTCTGTGAAGATTAAACACTATAAAGGGTGTCCCTAAAAAAAGTAATCAATTTTACAGGGTGTCCCGCGAAACTATTCTACAAGGTGATAAAGTGCTTGATTAAATATATAAATATATATATATATATATATATATATATATATATATTTATTTATATAAACATAACTTAAATAAACCTAAAAACTAAACAGGGTTGACCTCAGAGTTTTTACAGGGTCAACCCCTAAAGATGAGATTTAAATTACGACCTAATCCTCCGAAATTATGCATCTGAAAATTGGATTTAATATTCCATCCTTTTAAATATAATTGCAGGCAAAAAACGTTTAGGTTAGCAGACGTTGATGTAAAATAATTAGCAATTAATTTCCGTAAAATCGTCTCTTAAGTCTCATCCTTTGTGAGGGGCGTATTCAGGAATTTGTCCAGGGGGGCCTTAAATTTTATTTATTTTTCCAGAGGGGGGGGGGGCTCAGCACCCGTTGGGGCCTGAAAACCCCCTGAAATCAATAGATTTCACAAGTCCAGGGGGGCTTAGCCCCCATAGCCCCCCCCCCCCTGAATACGCCGCGGATCCTGTTCATTTATATTATGATTCTATGATATTGTAAGTTTTATTCCATTAACTAAAAACTAATAAATCCTTTTAAAAATATCTTTTGATATATAATTCATGTTTATACAGAGTACAGAGTAGAGCGTAGTGGTACTTTAAACATAGAAATGCACTCAACTCTACCACATCAGAGTCTAGTTTTCAAAAATATATTTATGGTTTATAGGAGGGAGTTAATGTAATGGGAGGTAGAGTAAATGTATAGGGAGGTAGGTTGAGGGAGTGTAAATGTTTAGTGAGGTAGGTTGAGGAAGAGTAAATGTATAGTGAGGGAGGTTGAGGGAGTGTAAATGTATAGGGTGGGAGAGTAAATGTATAGGGTGGGAGAGTAAATGTATAGGGAGGTATTGTAAACGTATAGGGAGGTAGAGTTAAGGTATTGGGAGGGAGAGTAAATGTATAGGGAAGGAGAGAAAATGTATAGGGAGAGAGAATAAATGTATAGGGAGGTAGAGTAAATGTATAGGGAGGGAGAGTAAATGTATAGGGAGGTAGAGTTAATGTATAGGGAGGTAGAGTTAATGTATAGGGAGGTAGATTTAATGTATAGGGAGGTAGAGTTAATATATAGGGAGGGAGAGTTAATGTATAGGGAGGGGAGTTAATGTAATGGGAGGGAGAGTAAATGTATAGGGAGGGAGAGTAAATGTATAGGAAGGGGGGAGTTAATGTATAGGGAGGGGAGTTAATGTAATGGGAGGGAGAGTAAATGTATAGGGAGGGAGAGTAAATGTATACGGAGGGAGAGTAAATGTATTGGGAGGGAGAGTAAATGTATAGGGAGGGAGAGTAAATGTATTGGGAGGGAGAGTAAATGTATAGGGAGGGAGAGTAAATGTATAGGGAGGGAGAGTAAATGTATAGGGAGGGAGAGTAAATGTATAGGGAGGGAGAGTAAATGTATAGGGAGGGAGAGTAAATGTATAGGGAGGGAGAGTAAATGTATAGGGAGGGAGAGTAAATGTATAGGGAGGGAGAGTAAATGTATAGGGAGGGAGAGTAAATGTATAGGGAGGGAGAGTAAATGTATAGGGAGGGAGAGTAAATGTATAGGGAGGGAGAGTAAATGTATAGGGAGGGAGAGTAAATGTATAGGGAGGGAGAGTAAATGTATAGGGAGGGAGAGTAAATGTATAGGGAGGGAGAGTAAATGTATAGGGAGGGAGAGTAAATGTATAGGGAGGGAGAGTAAATGTATAGGGAGGGAGAGTAAATGTATAGGGAGGGAGAGTAAATGTATAGGGAGGGAGAGTAAATGTATAGGGAGGGAGAGTAAATGTATAGGGAGGGAGAGTAAATGTATAAGGAGGGAGAGTAAATGTATTGGGAGGGAGAGAAAATGTAGTGGGAGGGAGAGTAAATGTATTGGGAGGGAGAGTAAATGTATAGGGAGGGAGAGTAAATGTATAGGGAGGGAGAATAAATGTATAAGGAGGGAGAGTAAATGTATTGGGAGGGAGAGTAAATGTATAGGGAGGAAGAGTAAATGTATAGGGAGGGGAGAGTTAATGTATAGGGAGGGTTGAATTTATCTAAGCGCCTTATTTCACGCTGTTAATCAATAAACAGATTGTTTTCAATTAACAAGTAATATCTTCTTGATTACTTAAATCCAGTTCACAGATCAGTGATAACCCTTGGATATCAATCCTGAACCCTTCCTAACTCCTTGAGATCAGTCTTCATCCCTTCCCAACCCTGGAGATCAATTTCAAATATTTCCAATCCCAGGAGATCAGTCATGAAACCTTCCCAAACCCTCGAGACTAGCTCTAAAACTCTTGCCAACCTGGAGATCAATATTTAGTCCTTGCAAACCATTTGAGGTCATTCTTCATCCCTAGGAGAGGTTATAGTATATATTCTAGAATCTAGCCTATTCTATCCTTGTAAAGATGGTGCAGGTTAGTCCTGACTATTTTGGATTCAGTTCAATTCAATTGTATCTTCAAACTTTAAACAACTTCAGTTATCTAAATATCTAAATATCTAAATATCTAAATATCTAAATATCTAAATTATCTAAATATCTAAATATCTAAATATCTAAATATCTAAATATCTAAATTCTAAACATATAAACATATAAATATCTAAATATCTAAATATTACTTTCCTCTATTTGTCTAATGTATGCAATTTATTGTAAGCATATGGAGAGGCTTTCTTAAATAAACTATAGTCAACTATAGGAGTGGGGCGGAAGATAAGTCACCTCGTGTATAACGTATTGGGATATCTGTCATCCTAGAAAACATGCTTTTAAGGCGTTTTTGTTCGCGTGGAAAACCAAGCCACCATTGACCCCAGAGTTCTATATGAATTCAAGCCAATAGGCTTGAGACACGGAGGAAAAAAATAGGATTCATCAGGCTAACGCCGAAATAGAGTTAGTAGTCAACTTGAGCCAACTCTTCTCTTCTCTACAAGAGATTAATAGGTGAATGCCTAATGAAGTAACAATTCATGGTGAACTAATTTATATTTACAGTAATGATGGGTTTTATAGTACAGGTAACGTAATTTAGTTAAATCGTAGTCAAACCAATGCACTGAGATAAGGACCGATAGATTTTACGTAGTTAGTTATAATATATGTAACGTACTATGAACATAGATTTATATACAAGATAAACAATTAATGTGCGTATACGAGTTTTATTACACGAATACTAAAAGTTCTGCAAAACCAAGATTCTAGAGAAAGGGTAGAAACCCATCAAACCAAGGTTCTAAAGGTAGGGAAGAAATCCATCTAACAAAGGTTCCGAAGGTAGGGTAGAAACCCATCACACCAAGGTTCTGAAGGTAGGGTAGAAACCCATCAAACCAAGGTTCCAAAGGTTGGGAAGAAACCCATCAAACCAAGGTTCTAAAGGTAGGGAAGAACACCATCTAACCAAGGTTCTGAAGGTAGGGTAGAAACCCATCAAACCAAGGTTCTGAAGGTAGGGTAGAAACCCATCAAACCAAGGTTCTAACGGTTGGGAAGAAACCCATCAAACCAAGGTTCTAAAGTTAGGGTATAAACCCATCAAACCAAGATTCTAGAGGTAGGGTAGAAACGCATCAAACCAAGGTTCTAAAGGTAGGGTAGAAACCCATCAAACCAAGATTCTAAAAGTAGGGTAGAAACCAATCAAACCAAGATTCTAAAAGTAGGGTAGAAACCCATCAAACCAAGGTTCTAAAGGTAGGGTAGAGACCCATCAAACCAAAGTTCTAAAGGTAGGATACAAACCCATCAAGCCAAGATTCTAAAAGTAGGGTAGAAACCCATCAAACCAAGGTTCTAAAAGTAGGGTAGAAACCCATCAAACCAAGGTTCTACAGGTAGGGAAGAAACCCATCTAACCAAGGTTCTGAGGGTAGGGTAGAAACCCATCAAACCAAGGATCTGAAGGTAGGGTAGAAACCCATCTAACCAAGGTTAAAAGGTAGGGTAGAAACCCATCAAACCAAGGTTCTAAAAGTAGGGTAGAAACCAATCAAACCATGGTTCCAGAAGAAAGAAGGAAAATCTACCAAACCAAGGTAAAAGAGATTTAGAAGAAAATCTACCAAATCAAGGTTGCAGAGGAAAAAAGGAAACCAACCAAACCCAGGTTTCAAAGGATAGTAAGGAAACCTACCAAACCAAGTTTCAAGAAGAAAGAAAGGAAACCTACAACAACCAAGGTTCTAGATATATAGAAGGAAACCTAACTAAGAATTAAAAATAGAAAAATATGACGAAACTTACCAAACCAAACCAAGATTCTCTAGATAAGCCTAATGGAGTAGCAAACCAAACAAATGTTGATCTTTGCAACTAAATAAAACAATTTATCGATTGAAAATAGATCAAAGTAAATACATTTACTTTATTTTTACACTAAAAGATGTAGCCTTTAAATTCTCTTTTAAAGCTGCAAATTCTCTAGTTTGTGGCTGCAGAGGGCATGAGAATATAGAAAACCAATAGGAGCATACAACCTTTCATCTTTTAGTATAATTTGCAATATTTTAGGAATAAAAATAGAATCAAATCAATTTCTTTTATAAATTGGAAACAGAGAACCAAAGTTTTTAACCTTCTAATGACCATTGCTTAGAAGCTGAGGATTTAATGAATTTCTTGCTCTTTTCCCGAAGTTTCGAATTTTTTCACTAAAACCTAATGATTTTTGCAAAATCAAAATATTTTCACAAATTTTTTGAAAAGTCTATTTAAAAAATGCCGAATGAAGACAATTGTGTTAAAAATTATATAGTGAGCAAAATTTCTTCCATTTTCTGATTTTAAAATGTTTAAAAATGAGATCAAAAACACTAAGAATTTAGCGAAGATTTTGATTTCATAGTTACAGAATTTTCTCAAATCATGAATTTTGAAAAGTTTGTGAAACCCCTGCTTCCAATCATGTTTTAAATCTGTGTGCGGTCTCCAGAGTATGAAACCAGGATTAAACTGGAACCAGGAGAACTTGAAAGGAAACCTAGAGAGCTTTGATTCAATTCTCTACTCAAATATTTCATTTATTAGAATAATCATATATTTTGATTTTAAAAATGAATTTCCTGATCTGCATTTGAGTCAATCAAAAATTGTAAATCAAAAGGCATGGAATGAAATCTGTTCGTTCGTGACCATAATTTGTTTTTTAAACAAACTTGCTTTATAACTTATTACTTCTAAATATATCTTCAATAACAACATTACACAATTGGGTTTGTTTACTTTCTTGGGATCCCCGTTAGAGGTGTAGAGTTAGAGAGGGTAGGAGAGAGGTACGGCCATGAAACCCACAAATTTCATTCCCAACTCAGGCAGTTAGCCAAAAGTATTGATGCTCCAAAGATTCTTTTTTAAACCACAAATATTGAGTTCTAACCCCACCATCAGAGCATACTCAGGGAGGGGTGCTACGAGAGCCAGCCCCCCCCCTGGAGCATTGAAATCTATGGTTTCCAGGAGATTTAGAACACCCTTGAGCCCCCAGAAAAAATGTAAGCCAAAGTGGACAAATTCGGAGTACGCCCAAGCCCACAATTTTTGGTTAGTAGAAATGTATTTTTTTCTAATGAAATTTTTTATATTATTTATATATACACTAACATGCAGTGTGTGAAAAAAATGCACATAAATCCTTAATTATTGCATAAACATTGCACAAATACATTTTTCAAAGAAATTTCCAAAATTTGTTCATAACAATAAGATTATAAATTAAGGGGTCTCGAGTATACAAAACTTTTGTACTGGATATCCGACTAGTTAAAGATTGCCAAAGCTTAGGCCTCAAATCTTCATATTTATGGCTTAGGCACAGAGTTTATTTTACAGATGAATTTTGAAATACTGTCATTGGTGGAAGGATTTAAGAGTTTAAGATTTTTATTTTTAAAAAAGTTTGTCCACTATAGATATAAAGTTCAGTCACTCCTATGGACCTAGTTGAATATTAAAAAATAACTGTGATCATTTTATGGGAGAAACGATATTTTAGAATTATTAGTTAGAATCATGAACCATGAACCATGATTAGGGATGTTAACGTTTTCATTTTCAGAAAAACGATCGTTTCGTTATGAAAACGACGACATAAATCGAAAACGAAACGATCGCTTATAAAAACGATCGTTTTTTAAAAAAATCGTTTTTTAAAAATGGTCGTTTTTAAAACGATCGTTTTCAAAACGCTCATTTTTGAAAACGATCGTTTTTCAAAACAATCGTTTTTTATAAAATTCGTCGTTTCGTTAACACTCGTTAGTACGACTACCCTTCGTTAACGATCGTTAACGACGGACCTTCATTAACGCTCGTTAACGACGACCCCTTCGTAAACGATCGTTAACGAAGAGAGGAAACCGACCTGAAGGGCATCTGTACTTATCATTGAGTAGTTTTTAAGAAAATATCAAGAACTCCCCCACAACTGTTAAACTTCATGTATGACGACATTCAATAAAGTTGCATGTAATTTTTTTTCCAAAAACGACTGTTTTGATAAAGTTAATCGTTTCGTTACGATCGTTAACGACAACCCTTCGTTAACGATCGTTAACGCCGACCTTTCGTTAATGATCGTTAACGACGACCCTTCGTAAACGATCGTTAACGACGGCCCTTCGTTAACGATCGTTAACATAATTTTTTTAAACAATCGTATAAAATACGGTCGCAAATCGTTTTAATAAAAACGATCGTTTTCAAAAACGATCGTTTTCAAAAACGATCGTTTTCAAAAACGATCGTTATTCGTTTTATAAAAGTTCAAAACGAGTGGGTCGAATTCTTAAAAACGATCGTTTTTTTCCGAAAACGAAACGAACGTTTTTGAAAACGAAACAAAAATCGATCGTTTAACGATCGTTTACAAAAACGTTTAACAACCCTTTAACCATGATGCATGTATAAGTCACTTTTTTTGTTGCCTGTCATGTTTGTTTTAGAGGTGAGAATAAAATTGATAATAAATAAGAAAAAGTTTTCTAAGGTTCGAAATCCTATAGTTTTGAGGACAATGTTGTGGGGTGGGTTCTGAATAGAAATTTAGCCAATTCCACCTCGCTCAGGAATAGAAATAGATTGTGGGGTTCGTGGCCGTATCTCCCTCCTTTTACTAGGAAGAGATTCTTGGAATTCATTTACTAGATTATACGCAATTCACACAATAAACCAAGATTTTATTGTGCATTTAAAGTTTAAACAAACAGTGTAGTGTACACTTCTTTATAGCTACGTCCAGAGCCCGTTCCATAGAAAGTGGTCGTACGTAGTTCACGTACTTTGGGGGACGATATGTTGGCCGCTAGATAAATTCTTTTCTGATAGATAGATATTTCTCCGCACATTTGACGACCAATATAGGAGACGTCAAGTTGTCGACCAATGTAGTTTATGGAAGGAACGGCCTCAGGGCAGCGTCGGCTAGAGCCTGAAATTTAATAGATAAAAGTTGTAAGCCCTACTTTTAGTTGTTTAAATTCAAGAAAATTAAGATAAGCAGATCGAATGGGAGAGTTCTTAAAAGTTGAAAGAAAAATTTTGATACCCAATAAATTCCGTTCCTTAATATTTATGAATGAACCTGTGTGACAGTGACTGTCCTAGCCCGATGTATATATTAAATTTCTGCCTCCATTGTAGTTTAGTTCTACCAGTTAAAGGTTACTGTGTACACAGCTGATAAAACAACAGGTTTTATTTACACACATCTTCAATTCTTGTCTTATCATTCTACACAAGGTGAAGCATATTCTGCAAACATTGTACAATGTACAGTTCTTAGAATGTATTATTTTACTAACGGATAGATGAAAACAATTAGAAGTTACAACGTTTTTTAGGGCCAGTGAAAAACAGTACAGTAAAATTTAATTTTCTGAGCGATGTTTGGGGGATTTCTTTCTCAAATATATGGTTAAATTTAAGGGACAATCGTCATTCCTGAAAACCATTTTCTATTCTGAAGATGGAGAAGTGAAAAAATTGATATTATAAGAAATTATTTAGGGAATTTCCTCATATTGCTCCCTTGTATACGCCTCTGGAAAAAAACATATTTCTTTAAACTAAGGTCCCGGTGCTTACTGCAGAGATCTGCTGATACTCTGACCGTATAAAGATTATTACTAGAAATAACTCTAGAAGCGCCATTTATGCCTTTAGTGCTTATTATTTTCAGAATGATGTTCAGTTCGATACAGAGAATAACCTTGAGACAGCTCTCAACAGGATCCCAGATACAGGAGGTCGTCATCATTGGAGGAGGTCTCATGGGAGCAGGGATAGCTCAGGTATAGGAAGAGGTCATAAGTGGAGTTTACATGGGAGCAGGGATAGCTCAGTTATAGGAAGAGGTCTTAAGAGGACCTCACATGAGAACAGGGATAAGTCAGGTAGGAGAAGAGGTCGTAAGAGGAGGTTACATGGGAGAAGGGATAGCTTAGGTATAGGAAGAGGTCATAAGAGGAGGTTACATGGGAGAAGGGAAAGCTCAGGTTTAGGAAGAGGTCATAAGAGGAGGTTACATGGAAGAAGGGATAGCTCAGGTATAGGAAGAGGTCATAAGAGGAGGTTACATGGGAGAAGGGATAGCTCAGGTATAGGAAGAGGTCATAAGAGGAGGTTACATGGGAGCAGGGATAGCTCAGGTATAGGAAGAGGTCTTAAGTGGAGCTCACATGGGAGCAGGGATAGCTTAGGTATAGGAAGAGGTCATAAGAGGAGGTTACATGGGAGCAGGGATAGCTCAAGTATAGGAAGAGGTCTTAAGTGGAGCTCACATGGGAGCAGGGATAGCTCAGGTATATGGAAGAGGTCTTAAGAGGAGCTCAAATGGGAGCAAGGATATCACAGGGAGGATGTTATAGTATAGGAGGTCTCATGGATGCTGCGAAGCTCAGTCCCCTAATTTCTGATAGATAGATAGTGAGATAGAGAAAGTTTATTGCTAAAATACATGTATCTGTGTACAAAACGAGTTTACAATTACAAATTGGTGATTATATTAACAGTACAAGTATAAAGCAATTAGGTGGAAAATAGCTCTTGGCTGTTCTGATTATTTTTTCCACCTAATTTCAATAATGATAACAAAACATTTCAAGTAAATAGATTTAAGGAGAACTATTAGAGATCAGGGGGCGATTTTATCTTATGCAAAATAATTATACATTAATTACTTCGAAGTAAAATTGTAGTTGTTTAATATGTTCAGGTGTCTGCTCAGACGAACCACAAGGTCACCCTGGTAGACCTGAGTGAGAAGGTGTTGACCAGCTCTGAGAAAAGAATTAGAACCAGTGTCTCCAGGGTTGCCAAGAAGCTGTTCAAGGATGATAACAAGGTAAGGAAGCAACTATAGTGAAGCCCATATTTAAGAATACAAGAATTTTCATTGGAAATTGTCAGTGTTTAAGGGGCGGGCTTACTAATAAACTTGTTTTGGGGCTGCTTAAACTTGTTGTTCTTATCAGGGGGGGGGGGGCCTGAAACCCCCCTGGAAGCTGTATTTGATTTTACTAGGCTATCAAAGGTTTCTTTTTGCAGCTTCAAAGAAATGTTTTTTTTTTTCTGGAATAAAAATTATCTTTTATATTTTGTGAAGGTAAACAAATAGCCCTAAAATATTCAGAGCAGGTTATTTAAAAGCCCCATGTAACGGTGGGTGGGGAGCTGAATTGCTTATAAAATGAGTCGTTGAAAACATTAAAACTCTTAATATCCATGGTAATTGATCATAAATAAGCCCGGAAATTTTATCCCTATATCTTTGCAACCTGAAGTCGTACACTTTTTATATTTTAAACTATGAATTCTGTTAGATACAAAAGTTTAAGGTTGAAACATGAAAGGTTTACACCTTCAAGTTTAAACAAATATAGTGATTAGAAATTTTTAGTTTGTGGCAAAATCTCAATTTTTTCGTTTATTTCATTATTATCTAATTTTTAACCAGGCTAGCGAGGCTTTTATCGAGGATACAATGGGTCGGTTGAGCCTAGTGAGTGATGGAGGTGAGGCTCTAGCCTCAGCTGATCTCGTCGTAGAGGCCATCACGGAGAATCTGCCTCTCAAACAGGTAAACAGACTAGCACTGATTTTCGAATATAAAAAAAATAAAATTCCGTTATTGATTCTACTTTTGATTTCTAAAAGATTCTATCCACGTTTTAAGCGATTACGAGTTTGTTTTATATAGTAGCTACCTTTAACCAATCAAAAGCAAACAATGGCATTTTCTATCGGAGTTTTTTTTTATAACGGAGTGATCACTAATCTGGTTTCCTACTTCAAGAGACTGTTCCGGGAGTGGGACGAGGTTTGCCCGGAGAAAACTATCCTGGCTTCAAATACGTCCACCCTCAGAATATCTGATATAATGAAGGTAAACAAACATAAACAAACATAAACAAACATAAACAAACATAAACAAACATAAACAAACATAAACAAACATAAACAAACATAAACAAACATAAACAAACCTAAACAAACCTAAACAAACCTAAACAAACCTAAACAAACCTAAACAAACATAAACAAACATAAGCAAACATAAACAAACCTAAACAAACCTAAACAAACCTAAACAAACATAAACAAACATAAGCAAACATAAGCAAACATAAGCAAACACAAACAAACATAAACAAACATAAACAAACATAAACAAACATAATCAAATTTAAACAGAAAAATCAAAAACTGGTTTCCAACTTGGTTCCACTTCAACCCTCAGAATGTCTGATACAAAGAAGGTTAACAAACGTAAACAAACATATAAAAAACCAGTTAAGAACTTGTTTACATTTCCGTATATATACATATGAATTTGTGAAAGGCTGTAACAGGGTTACCCACAAAAGAAGAGACTTCAGAGACGACTGCAACGGAATTATGAGTTTTAGGTGGTCTTTACTACATCTTTTGTAGTTAACCCTGTATATACGGGAATGGCAAATGATATATTTCAGGATTGTTTCATAATTAAGACGACATTTAAATCCTACTTCTATTTCAGAACGTGAAGAGACAGGATAGAGTTGGAGGATTACATTTCTTCAATCCTGTTCCAGTCATGAAGCTACTCGAGGAATAATTTTTAGAAAAGTCAAATGGTTTTTTAAAACGTATTTTTTAAAAACTTTTTAATCTTTGTTTTAGTTTTCGAATAGTAGATCCCCCAAAAAAGGAACTTAATCCGGCAAGGGCGTATACAGAAATAAATCTGGGGGGGGGCAAAATATGCGCGAAGCGCACGGTTTTTTTTGTCCCCGCCCCTAAGAGCTTTGAACCGTAAATTCAAAACATTTGGCTTCTTGGATACTTTAAAGGTACACATACAACACTTGCAGTCAAATTACCATACAAGCACTACTTTATCTCTCCATCAAACAAAACTAGCAGAAAAAAACAGCAAATCAATGTTTTTAATACTCTTCACTCTTCAGTTTCAGATTTGAAAATTGTAATAGCTCTGAGTTCTAGCCCCCTTTACAGGTCTAGGTAGGGGCACTGCCCTCTTCCCTCCCCATGTATACGCCCTTGCCTAATCGTTTATGTCGCGATACTTTGCAACCTAATTGTGTAAAAAAAAAAGTGGGAAGGGAAGGGGAAAAGGGAAAAGAGAAGAGAAAATGGGAAAAGAGAAGAGAAAATGGGGAAGAGGGAAGGGAAAAGGGGCAAGAGGGAAGGGAAAAGGGGCAAGGAGGAAGGGAAAAAGGTCAAGAGGGAAGGGAAAAGGGGAAAGAGGGAAGGGAAAATGGGGAAGAGGGAAAGGAAAAGGGGCAAGAGGGAAGGGAAAAGGGCAAGAGGGAAGGGAAAAGGGGCAAAGGAGGAAGGGAAAAAGGGAAAGAGGGAAGGGAAAAGGGACAAGAGGAAGGGAAAAGGGGCAAGAGGGAAGGGAAAAGGGCAAGAGGGAAGGGAAAAAGGGGAAGAGGGAAGGGAAAAGGTGGAAGAGGGAAGGGGAATGGGGAAAGAGATGATTTGCATCTTCACAAAAAAAAATTTAACAGAAAACAGTATCAGAAATGCTTTCAAAGCAATCTAAGGGGGGACCATGAAATTGACCTTTTTAGGGCACCAGGGCACCAAAACGCTCCATTATATTACTATAACCCAAATATAATCTTTTCTTTTTTCTTCGAAGTTTGCGCGGGCTTCAGAAACCTGTAAAATATACCTGTTTTTAAGTCGTGGATTTTGGGAAAAAATATGACTCTGTAAGGGGGGGGGGGGCAAAAATATAAGTCTCGGAACTAATATACACCCCTGAATAAAAGACGACATTATAGCAAGCGTTAATGGTATCTGATGTTGGTACTACGCAAATAGTTTTACTAGTAACACGTATTAAATCACTTATTAATTCAAATGGGGATTCACTCCACAATTGCAGTGTCTAATGTTTATTGGACTATTTAAAGTCATAGGTTGTGTCTAAAAGTCGTCTTACTATTCCAGAGTTTTCTGGTTCTCACTGTACACTGTACAGATCAACGCAGTTTCGGAGACATCGAACGATTTTATAAAATTTCGTCCTGACAATTTTTCATGTGTTTTATACTTAAACCTAAACCTCAATAATTGTAAAATTAAATAATTAGCCATGAAATATGCGGGAAAAGTTTTAAAGAGCTTGTAGCAGCAATAATTCGAGTCTAAATGAAACTTAAGAATGCTCGAGAATTATGAGGAAAATCCGGGAACAGGAAAAACCAGAATCCAGGAACTAGTCAGTCTTCTTCCTTCTCAATATAATTATTCAATTAAAAAACTAAATATCTGCAGTATTTCATTTTCAGTAGGTTTAGAAAACGACATTATATAAATTCTTTCGATGCTGCTCACTATAAACTAAGAATATTGAATATATTAGGTTATAAGAACAGATTCCACTTCAGATCAAACCTTTAATGCTATGTCTGCCTGGGGTAGAGCTATAGGTAAACCATATTCCAGGGGAATAAAGTTCCAAATCGGTCTAATGTTTCGAATCTGACACTGAGTGTCAGTTTTGCTCAACTAATGGTTTGGAATTTTCTTCCTCTGTATTCATACACACAACACTGTAAACTTAAATATCCACTTAAAATATTCACCATAATATTAGAAACAAATACTTCTTTGAAATCTATATATCATGGGCTACAAAGTATTAGTAGTGAGGTCAATCTAATTGTAAAGCCAATAAAAAAGACGAAGACGGCAATCAGTTTCCTGGTTAAAACTGTATATTTTTTTAAGGTAAACACACTGTAGCCTGCAAGGATACAATAGGGTTCATTGTAAACAGACTTCTTGGACCTTATATTCAGGTAGAAATATTAGAAGAATAATTAATTGAGTGTGGGGGGGGGGGCATCCTTAATATATGCACTAGATTTCCTTACCCATTTTCATCATCTTATGCATATTTTGATGATCTTTAAAAACCAATTTTTATTAATGAAAAAAATTAAGAAGGAAAGAGCAGAAAGAGAGAGAAAGCAAAGAATAGTATGGGTTTTAATGAAGGGAAGCTACAGCTATGATTGTTTAGGAAGTTCTAGCTATGATTGTTTAGGAAGGTCTAGCTATGGTTGTTTAGGAAGCTATAGCTATGATTATTTAGGGACCTATAGCTATGATTGTTTAAGGAAGCTCTAGCTATGATTGTTTAGGAAGCTATAGCTATGATTGTTTAGGAAGTTCTAGCTATGATTGTTTAGGAAGGTCTAGCTATGGTTGTTTAGGGAAGCTATAGCTATGATTGATTAGGAAGCTCTAGCTATAATTGTTTAGGAAGCTCTAGCTATGATTGTGTAGGATAGGGACCTATAGCTATGATTGTTTAAGGAAGCTCTAGCTATGATTGTTTAGGAAGCTATAGCTATGATTGTTTAGGAAGTTCTAGCTATGATTGTTTAGGAAGGTCTAGCTATGGTTGTTTAGGGAAGCTATAGCTATGATTGATTAGGAAGCTCTAGCTATAATTGTTTAGGAAGCTCTAGCTATGATTGTGTAGGAAGCTCTAACTATGATTATTTAGGGAAGCTCTAGCTGACTAGTTAGGGAAGCCATAGCTTTGGTTGTTTAGGAAGCTCTAGCTATGGTTGTTAATTAGGTCTGGCTATGATTGTTCAGGAAGCTATAGCTATGATTATTTAGGGAAGCTATAGTAATGATTATTTAGGGAAGCTCTAACTATGATTGTTTAGGAAGCTATAGCTATGGTTGTTTGGGAAGTGCGAGCTATGGTTGTTAATTTGGCCTGGCTATGGTTGTTTAGGAAGCTCTAGCTATTGTTTAGAATGCTCTAGCTATGGTTGTTTAGTAATCTTTATTTATGGTTGTTTAGGAAGCTCTAGCTATTGTTTAGGATGCTCTAGCTATGATTTATTAGGAAGCTCTAACTATGGTTTTTTAGGTAGTTCTAGCTATAGCTGTTAAGGAAGCTCTAGCTATGGTTGTTAAATAAGCTCTGGCTATGGTTGTTAAATAAGCTCTAGCTATGGTTGTTAAATAAGCTCTAGCTATGGTTGTTTAGGAAGCTCAAGCTATGGTTGTTTATAAAACTCTACCTATGGTTGGTAAAGAAGCTTTTTCTATGTTTGTTTGTTTAGGAAGTTCTAGCTATGGTTGTTCAGGGAGCTCTATATATGGTTGTATAGGGAGCTTTAGCTATGTTTTTTTGGAAGATCTAGCTATGACTGTGTTGAAGTTAGGGTTGTTTCAGAAGCTCTAGCTATGGTTGTTCAGGAACCTCTTGTTATGGTTGTTAAAGAAGCTCTATCTATGTTTGTTTATTTAGGAAGGCATAGCTATGGTTGTCTAGGAAGCTTTAGATGTAGTTGTTTTTAAAACTCTAGCTATGATTGTTTAGGAAGCTCTAGCTATGGTTGTTTAGAAAGCTCAAGCTATGGTTGTTTAGGATGCTCTAGCTATGGTTGTTTAGGAAGCTTTGGCTATTAATGTATAGGATGCTCTATCTATGGTTGTTTAAAAAGCTCTAGCTATGGTTGTTTAGGATGCTCTAGCTATGGTTGTTTAGGAAGCTCTGGCTATGGTTGAAAGAGGAGATGCAACCTTCCAAGATGTTGATGCAGCCATGAAACTTGGAGCTGGATATCCAATGGGACCATTTGAGCTATTAGACTATACTGGACTAGACCTGCATAAGGAAACCCAGATCATTTTATATGAATTTAACTGCCTTAAAGGGATTGTGGACACTTGATTCCTGCTTAATCTGCTCTGTTTCCCTTGGTTTTGGATATTCCAACCAATAAGAGTTTTCTTAATAAATTGTGCGAACAATTTCAAATTTTCCGCCTTCTGAAGTTTTGATACGCCGCGCCACTCTGGTTTGCTGTATTTTATACTCTTTTCCGGATACAAACTGAAGATTTAATTAATCTTGAGATTAATCAAAAGTATAGATCACGTATTGAACTGAAAAGACACAATTCTAAAGATTTCAGCTCTGTTTAAAAAATGCTGGTTGTTTTATCTAGTTCATCAATGAGAACCCGGATCACCCCTTCAGGCAGGAGAGCAAGCTTATCAACAGTATGGTGGAGCAGGGGAAACTAGGGGTCAAGTCCGGGGAGGGGTTCTACAAGTACAAGTAGAACCAAAGGGAAATAACCAATTTTGATTTTGTAAATTTTTATTAAATTAATATTGTTTTACTGTTTATCCGATTAAATAAGTGCAGTTTTTATTGAGATTACCATAATTGTCATACTTTACCAGGACAAATATATAGATTAGGCATACTTAACCAGGACAAATTTATAGATCAGACATACTTTACCAGGACAAATTTATAGGTTAGACATTCTTTAACAGGAAAAATATATAGATTAGACATACTTTACCAGGACAAATATATAGGTTAGGCATACTTTGGCAGGACAAATATAAAGGTTAGTTATATTTTGCCAGGACAAATATAAAGGTTAGACATACGTTGCCAGGACAAATATATAGATTTGACATAATTTTACCAGGACAAATATGTAGGTTAGGCATACTTTAATTTTTATTCTATATACAAGAATTTGCTTAGGATCCGTATCCATTAGATCCGAAGCCTTTATAAAGATGGGATCCGCAGTATTTTAGCCCCTGGATCAGGGTCCATTGGATTCGCAACATTTTAGCTCCTCGGATCTTGATCAAAGTTGGATAATTTTAAACGAAACAAAGAAAATATTTGATGTTGCTCAAAACACATATTTTAAGCGTCAATCAATTTGATAAAAATTTGTCCAATGATTCATGATACGGTTGTGAATTATGAAAGTGTGTTTGTTTGGAATTGTATTCTTAAATTACAAAAGCTATTCAAAGATTAAAATTTTTAGCATATATCTAGGAAATGGAAAACCCTGAATCGTTTTAAAAAATTTCTCACAATTTTAATTTCAAAAAATTAAGTAATGTTGGAAATAGTTTATTTCAAGATAATTTGCCCTGGACACCGGAAGAGTTTCTTCAACTTGCAACCCCTGCAAATTAAAAGATTTTAAAAATCCGGATATAGTTGTCAACTTTCCTTTAAAATAGGTGTTACGCTAAACGTCTTTAAAAAGACAAAAATGCGAGAGCTATTTAGTGACCTATAAAATAATAGAATGGAATTTCAGGACAAAATATAGCATAGAAAATATTTATATATTGTAAAAATAAAAGATTTTGAGAATACAAAGTTTTTATTATGATATAAGTTTGGTAAAGGGGAATATGGTGAAACCCTGGTTTTAAANGGACATTAGGATTAGTATATTTCTCAAGGTGTGGGAATCAGTGACTTAACAATGATTTAGCGAAAGCAGTGAAAAAGTTTCCAAAATTTTGTCCCTTCTTAACTTCCTCAGAATGGGAAAAATTATAAAATAATTACAGGGTTACCCGTACAGGATGAGACTTGTGAAACGGCTGTACAAAATCAAATCTATTCAACTTTCATCCAGTACAGTTGTTGGCGTTTATATCAATACAATGAAAACGACTTTTCTATTTTAGTTTGGGTTTACAACAAGTTTTTCAAATTACAAGGGAAGCTTTTAATTGACAGCTTTTCTTTGTTTCCATGTTTATGTGTATCCAATCCAATCCATGCTGCTTAAAATCTTGGTAATATTCAAAGTTGAAATCAAAAGTCATCTTCATTTTATTGATGCTGACGACGACGACGACTGTACTTTAATAATCCTTTAATCTAAACCCTTTTCGTATCAATTTCTGGGTTAAAGTAAAGGTTTAATTTCAAGAGAATAAAAACGTCTATAGAGTACAGGGTGTCCCAAAAAACATGGGAATTCAGTGACGAATTCGATATCGTCTTTTTAAATAATTCTTAGATTTAGTATGGTGATACCTACTGAGAAAGCTGTAATTTGTAAGAGTTTCGTCTGCTGGGTTCACATTTTGTTTGTTTATGTTTTGACTGCATACGGTTGTACTTAATAAAACAAAAAAATTACAGTATACAAACAGAGTAAACTTGTCAGTCTTCACTGTTCATCTTGCGGAGACATTATAGACTCATATTTACAGTCTTTTACCCTTTTCATAAAATAAACTCTAGCAGACACAATAATATTATGGCTTATGAAATTAGGTATTGCAATGCTAATTCATAACAAAGACGATATCGAATTCGTCACAGAATTCCCATGTTTTTTGGGACACCCTGTATAAAAGGATGGGGAAATGATTTGTACTATACATCAGGAGGAAATACAATTTCATAGTTATAATTCTATAGTTCAAATATTAAAATTAAAAATAATTGAGTTTTTTCCACAAACAAATATTATGGTGTAAACTCACTGTGAATTAAAGGACTCATGCTCTCAAGCAAAAATCTATGAGAATTTTGCCAACCATTTCTTAATAACCAAAGCTAACAGCAAGTGCTTTGTAGTGCTAAAATGTACATGTAAAGGGCTACAAAAAAGCATAAATTAGTTAGAGCGGTAAAATCTTATCCCAAGGCATTGCGACACTTCAAAGTTGACCTTGTCTTAAAAATTGATGGGACAGTTTATAAGCAGGCTTAATTTATGTCTTAACTAAGGGTGTGAAATTTTTCTGGTAAAATTTTATAGAAGCAGAAAAGTCGCAAAATTATAGACTTGAATCATAGTCTAAACTATTTTCAATGTGGTTTAAGTCCGCGACTTTGTGCCGTCCAGAAATAAATCAAAATTATTGTAAAATTAAATTTTTTGGAAAAAAAAGAAAATTTGCAAAAACAGTAATCATATGATCTTAGTTTTTTGTTTCAATGTGTTTCAAGTCTGCGAGTCTACAGGGTGTCCCAAAAAACATGGGAATTCAGTGACGAATTGGATATCGTCTTTGTTATGAATTAGCATTGTAGTACCTAATTTCAAAAGCCATTATTTTATTATGTCTGCTAGAGTTTATTTTATGAAAAGGGTAAAAGACTTTAAAGGTGTGTCTATAATGTCTCTGCAAGATGAACAGTGAAGACAGACAAGTAAATACTCTGTTTGTATACTGTAATTTTCTTGTTTTACTAAGTACAACCGTATGCAGTCAAAACATAAACAAACAAAATGTGAACTTAGCAGACGAAACTCTTACAAATTACAGCTTTCTCAGTAGGTATCACTTTACGAAATTAAATCAAAGAATTATCTAAAAAGACGATATCGAATTCGTCACTGAATTCCCATGTTTTTTGGGACACCCTGTATTTCATTTTGGGGCGGTTGACACAGTTTTCCGCGTAAGCCTTAGAGACCTTTCTTAAAAAATTTACAATTGGATATACATTAAATACGAAAAAATGCGTTAAAATAGAGCAAATTTGTCAGCACTTTTTTCTATCCAAAACTTTATATTTTATTATTTGACCCCCTCTTTAAATTGGGCTGGATTGACACTTGTTTTGCGTAAAACATTCTGCTTAAGTTTGTAATGCTTTAACTCACAGCGCTATCAAATGTCGTCTTAGTTGATGGGACATCATGACTAGATAGAATATGTTATATAATATCTGTATACTGGGTTAACCTCAAAAGAGACAACGGTCTGTAATCCTTTTATACATCTTTCTTTCTTTCCAAATCATTAAATTAGCCATATTTTTAAAGACTAAAATCAAAGCAGACGACAATTAATTCAACCTTGGAATGGTCATATTTGAATTGAAGAGTTTTTCAGCCGCACCTTTACAGTCTCATCCTTTGTGGGTAACCCTGTATATGCGTTAATGTATTGTTTTACGTGGGAAAATTCTAGATAAATTTTAATCTTTATAATATAAATATTTTTTATTTTAATAGTTCATCTTCATTATTTACAGACACTTGCATGTATTAGAGACACTACTGAGCAAAAAGTTTGGCTTAGTTTCGTATTTTTACGAAGAAAGGGTAAAATTGACCTTATAGTCTTGATAGTGAAAGATCGTTGACTGGTGCTGAGTATAAAACACATTTATATGTTCCAATATTATGATATATATATTATGATAAATACAATATAATTTATAGTACAGGGTGTCCCAAAAAACATGGGAATTCAGTGACGAATTGGATATCGTCTTTGTTATGAATTAGCATAATAATACCTAGTTTCAAAAGCCATAATATTATTATGTCTGCTAGAAGTTATTTTATGAAAAGGGTAAAAGATGTGTTAAGATGTATCTATAATGTCTCCGCAAGATGAACAGTGAAGACGGACAAGTTTACTCTGTTTGTATACTGCAATTTTCTTGTTTTACTAAGTACAACCGTATGCAGTCAAAGCATAATCAAACAAAATGTTAACATAGCAGACGAAACTCTTACAGATTACAGCTTTCTCAGTAGGTATCACATATACTAAATCAAAGAATTATTTAAAAACACGATATCGAATTCGTCACTGAATTTCCATGTTTTTTGGGACACCCTGTATCTTAGCATTGAACTGAGAGTATACAAAGGGGTTGAGTTTTTGCCACAAACTCTGATTTTTTAATCTCTATATCTTTGTAATCCGATATCGTAGACCTTAGATATTTCAAACTATTATTACTTATAGATAAAATAATCTAAGTTTGAAATATCAAAGGTTTGCACCATCAGGTTGCAAAGATATTGGGATCAGAAGATTTAAGTTTGTGGCAAAAACTCAATTCCTTTGTTATTTAGATTCTGAGTTGGCTTGAGCAAGAAGAAGTGAGCTGAGCTGAGCTGAGCTAACCATGTCCAACTTGAGATTACAGTCTTGGATCAACTCATTTAGAGCTCAGTAAGTGTATATGTTGTGTCACTGCAAGGTTATACAAGGAAAGCTATTTCAGAGGTGTGAGCATCTTTTGTACTGCAGTGTACTGTCTCTGGGCCGTAATGTAAACAAAAGACGGATGTTTTTAAAATGTTTATTTTCATGGTTTCTCTGTAAAAGTGAGATGCGCATTTGAAAATATTTCCATTTACACTCCCCTTACCCCATTTAAAAGTGTGTTGTTCAACCTAAGCGCTATAATCCTTCAAAAAAATTTCGACCGAAGATACTTTTTTAGTAACTATGAAATGTTTCGAAGATGGATTAGATTAGATGGATTAGAATAGTAGATGGTATTTCTTAAACTGCAGATAGTTATATAACATTTCAAAATAAAAAATGAAGAAGTCTATGTAAAATGAAGAAGTATGTGTAAAATGAAGAAGTATGTGTAAAATGAAGAAGTATATGTAAAATGAAGTAGTATATGTAAAATGAAGAAGTATATGTAAAATGAGGAAGAATATGTAAAATGAAGAAGTATATGTAAAATGAAGTAGTATATGTAAAATGAAGAAGTATATATGTAAAATGATGAAGTAAATGTAAAATGAAGAAGTATATGTAAATAAAGAAGTATTTGTAAAATGAAGAAGTATATGTAGAATGAAGTAGTATATTTAAAATGAAGAAGTATATATGTAAAATGAGGAAGTATATGTAAAATGAAGAAGTATATCTAAAATGAAGAAGTATATGTAAAATGAAGAAGTATATGTAAAATGAAGTAGTATATGTAAAATGAAGAAGTATATATGTAAAATTATGAAGTATATGTAAAATGAAGAAGTATATGTAAATGAAGAAGTATTTGTAAAATGAAGAAGTATATGTAAATTCGTAAAATTCCGTAAGTGAAACGGAAAGATTTGCTAAGTTAATTTTTTTATCATTTTTTACAGATTAAATTTGAGAAATGACTGTTCGAAATACTTCATAAAAGTGCAGAGGGGGGTGGGGGAAGCAGAAAGAGGGGGGGGGGAGAACAAATAAACAAATATTATCAAGAAAGAAAAATGGATTTAAAAATGAAAGGATCAGTCTTACACTCAGTTTGTCTTATAAAAAATTAGAAATGAAGCTGAAATTTAAAAACTCAAAACTTTTCATTATATTCTTTTTCCTGAATGTTTCTTTCTTTAGATTTAAGAAATATAAAATTTAGAACTAAAATAAAAGATTGATTTAACAAAAGATGTTTGATATGTTATACAATAATTTGGCGAAATAAAGTACCAAACGTCAGAAGTTTCATCAACAAATAAACATATTTGTATTTTTTTACAGAACTGTTTTATAGAGAACAAGCAGCACGAGTTTGAAGTGTTTAATCTTATCTTTATATTTTTAATTTTTATGCAATATTTGCCTTTTATAGTTAATTTAAGATGATAAAAGTGTTGCAAAGTTTTATTCATAACTAGCTTCGCGCCCCTCTTTTAGCCATAATTTAAACGTTTAAATGTTGCTTTTCAAGTGTCCGTTTTTCTTTGTGATTACAAAACTCGAGCTTTTGTGGATATTTTAGTAAACATTGATAGATTTCTAAAAAAAAACCTTTCTGAGGGTCTTGTGGGTTGCCACAAAAATGGGGCCCGATCGGTTAAGCCGTTTGACGTTTTTACGATACAGGCAGACAGACAACCAAGAAATTGAATCTTTGCCACTAACTCAAATTTTCTAATCCCTCTATCTTTGAAACCTGATAATGTATCCTTTTATTTTTCAAACTTAGCTTATTTGATCTAACAGAAATCATAGTTTAAAATAATTTCTAACGTTTACGACATTCGGTTGCAATGATATATGGATTAGAAAATATAAGAGCTTGTGGTATAGACTTAATGGTATAGACTTAATGTAGATGTTGCCATGTAAAGTTAAGCGTATTATTAAAAACAATTAGTTCTATAACAAATAAAAAAAATAGGTTACAAAGTACTTTTACGTTTAGAATAAATATACACCGGATTGTACAGTTCATCAAAACTACTTTAAAATTTAAAGTCTAAAAAATTAAAAAATGTAAAATTAAACATTTATATTATATATAGAGGGTTGGTCACCTTACCTACAAAGAAATAAGCAGACTTTAATTTCGACTTTTAAATCTTTTGTTTAACTAAATTCCTATACTAGATGCTAGTACAAAGAATTAACAGAGTTTACAGTGGTAGTGCATTAGCCATTAATGTAATAAGCAGCACCTGAATACAATCTGTACAGTCGTCTTTGAAGTCTCATCTTTTGCGGATAATCCTGTATTTGAAATATTAATTAAACAAAGAGAAGATGATGATGATTTATTTGATCGTTTTATCCTTCATAATTGAGATAATGATTAAACAATTATCTTAGTTTATTCAGTGTTAAAACATATTTAGTCCTATCACCCCATGGCACAACTCAATAAAAGTATATTTTAAAATTATCGCCAACTTTTAGATATTTTGAAATTGTTTTTTATAAACATTAACTAAAAAAGGGTTTTCATATATTTTTGTAAAAAAGTTACTTTATTAAAAAAATAGTTAAGGAGCACTATAGTACTACGTTGTCAGTATTATTAAGAAGTACAGTGATAACCAGAAAACTGTGGAATAGGAAGACGACATAATAGAACTACTTGAGTGTATTAGAAGGTGTTAAAATAAAGAAAATTTATCTGTAACTTATTGAATCACTTATTAAGTTAAATGGGTCTATTATTAAACTATTGAAAGTCATAACTTGAGCCAAAAGTCGTCTTCCTTTTCCAGAGTTTTCTGGTTATCACTCTATACTTTCCACGAAAGCTGCAGTGTATTTTGTCAAATGCAGATTTCAAAAAGTATGCTTTAAAAGAAAAATGTACATGAAGGGTTCTAAGAGAATTCAATTTAACGATGAAACCCTAGAAAGAAAAAGGTGAGTTAAATACATATAGTTAAATACGATATTTTAAAACGAAAACATAAAATATAAAAAATGAAACCCTTATATTACTTCTAGGAGAACAGAGTTTTGGATGTTTGAAAATAGCTATTTTTAACCTTACTGGTTGAAGGGAGGCGAGGTATAAAGTATGGATTAAAAATCTCATCTAAAAAGTAGAGAACCCTCGAGAAAAAGAAATTTTTTGGCGAAAATACTTTATGAGCCTCCTTCAACCAGTAGGGTTTTAGATAATTTTATGCCCTGGAAAATATTATGAAATCTAAAGAAATATGAATTTAAATGTTAACAGTATCAAAATAAATAGATACACAAAAATGGCACGTCAATTATAAGTAATGTAAAGTTTAAACTTTTAAACAGTACATATTAATGAAAATCCCAAATATTAATGCTGGAAGATGATTATTCACAAGAATGCGGGAACTTCATAGCACTGTCAAAATATCAACTAAAACACTTTCTATGAAACATAAGATTAACATAAGAAAAGTTCCAATAAAAGGGAGTGACCGGCTATGTAAGGTAGTTGAACGAGTATGCAGTGTTGTGGAAAACTTCTTTAGGATTCATTTGAGACATACTAAACTTTTTAAAGATCTGTAAATCCCGAGTTTAAGCGCAAATTCGACGTTCAAAACTCCTTCTTTGGGGGTGGATAAGGTGTACTCAGCTGGGGTGATATTTTACTTTTAAACCCAGAAGAAAAAAGTGAAAATTTTACCCCAGCTGGGGTTTCTGGATATGTTCACCATAGATTAAAAAGAGGCCACCCAGGGCATAATAATTATTTTTTCATATACCATGCTTAAAAAAGAAAATAATATATGGACATAACAGTGGTGTTTGGTTTCACATTCACTTTGTAGCGCGCGGAGTGAATATAGTTTCGTGATGAAATCCGTCAAGAGGAAAAGAAAAATCCAGAAAACAAATTATGACAGAAAAACTCAAAAAAAACCTTTCGACTTATATATCTAATCTAAGTATATAAGTAGTTATATCTCTTTGTCTGCCTGATGTTTGTATGTTCATGAATTGTGATTGGGAAAAGTACAATAGGTGGCATCAGAGAAATGGACCAATACGACGTCACAAGTGTCAAATATAACAAGGAAAACGATATTTTCTCACATTTTTCACAAAATTGCACTTATTTCACTGCAAGATAAGCACTTAGTCTAAAATTATCACTGTTATTAATAATTTTGTCTGGCACAAAAACTGAGTTGACACTTGTGACGTAAGAATACAGCTGTACTGAGAGTGCACTTGACAATCTATTTGGGTAATGGTTTAAAGATTCTAAGTTTAATATGTTGACTTTTATAACTAGTTAAAATTTAGTTTCCATGGAAAGCTTGGGTGACCAAGCAGCTTTATATATATGAATATTTATTCTATAGTAATAAACCTTTAAATTAGGCGATAAACTGACTTCGATGCAGTGAGAACCAGAAAACTGTGTAATAGGAAGACGACATTAATGCAAAAATTAAATTTATATGATGTACTAACGATTAAAATAGTTTTTCAAGCAACTTATTAAATCATTTATTAAGTTCATTGCGCTATTTTAAGTCATAACTTGAGTCTAAAAGTTGTCTTCCCATTCCAGAGTTTTCTGGGTTTTACTGTACTTTTGTTTATTTAAGAAGCCCTGCTCCCAGACAAGACGTGGATACTGAATCTCTGGATTGGGATTTTAGCGAGGATGGATCTAATAACTCCACTCTTTCTCATGACAGGTAGAGATGGGCGTGTTCATTTATTTCTCAAGATTATCGATAATTTTCCATCTCTTTCGTAGTTTTAACATTTTTTTAGTTCTTTTTTGTTCCCAAAAGCTTAGTTCGTTCACAAAACGATGCCCATCTCTAATGACAGGGAGGAACCTAGGATGGGTCTCAACTCCATCCTTCTCCGACCTGAGAATAAAACAGGAATTCCTGGCCTTGCTAAATCCTTATCAGGGTCTACCAGTTCTATGAACAGGTAAAAAGCGATACGCAATTAAGTCTTTAATTTATAACTAGGGTTGTTTTTAAGCAATCAAGGTTTTACAGACACCATAGTCTCTGTAGAAGTAAATATTTCCATTTACTGATAGCGCCGATTGAGGGATTTATAACTCTGATTGGATAATGAGATAGATGTTACCGCCATACTATTTCTATTGGTTCAGAATAGACAACAAACACATGACTGAAACCTGATTGGATCAGGCGCTAATGGACTCGGCATACAAGAGTGCAGAGGCTAGACAAGAATTTCATATAATCTTGGTTTTATTCCTTTGAGTTAAATTCATAATCTTGAGAAAAGAAATTAACCAAAACAATTTATAAAAACGTTTCAATTTGGAATAAAACGTGCAATGTGGAAATATGTAAAAAATCTTATAATTATGGAGCCTTTGATAATAGCAATAATCCTGGAATGTTTTCAAATCGTTGTATAAAATTGTTTTGAAAAAATACATATTTAATATGTTAGGTCTCGGGACTTGAGCAGATCCATCAGTTTTGCAGACGAAGCTATCATCATAGATCGGACTCAAAATAGATACCGGAAAAATAATGGTAGTTTAATTTTTTAAATTTTTCAATCAACTAACAAATAAGTAAATATAACTGCAGTAAGAAATCTGATTCATTTTTAAAACTTGTTTCTAAAAGAACAGTGTGCACTGTTAAAAACTGCAGGATTTAGGAAATAAGTATAGCATATAGGACGAATCGGAAAAAGAAGAATAGTATCCAGGAAGTATAGGAGAAAGAAGTATAGTATATAGGACGAATCGGAAAAAGAAGAATAGTATAGGAGAAAGAAGTATAGTATTAGAGTACGAATTGGAACAAGCAGAACCCTATCCAGGAAGTATAGGAGAAAGAAGTATAGTATATAGGACGAATCGGAAAAAGAAGAATAGTATCCAGGAAGTATAGGAGAAAGAAGTATAGTATTAGAGTACGAATTGGAACAAGCAGAACCCTATCCAGGAAGTATAGGAGAAAGAAGTATAGTATCCAGGACGTGAAGGATAAAGAAGTATAATATCCAGGACAAGTAGGATAAAGAAACTACTATCCACGACGTATAGGATTAAAAAGTATAATATCCAAGGCGTGTGAATGAAAGAAACTACTTACCACGACGTCTAGGATAAAAAAGTATAGTATCCAGGGCGTGTAGTAGAAAGAAGTATAATATTTAGGGCGTGAAGGAGAAAGAAATATAGTTTAGTATCTTTAAATTTACAGGAAAAAGAAGAAAAGTATCTAGGATTTATATTGTATAGGAGAAAGAAGTATATCATCCAGAACGTGGAGGAGAAAGAAGTGTAGTATCCAGAATGTATTGGAGAAAGAAGTATATTATCCAGGACGTGCAAAAGAAAGAAATAAAGTATTCAGAGGCCGAATTTAAAGAGTTTGAGCCGAGGCTTAAATTTAAGCCGCAGCTGAAACCGGTTTTTGGGGGATTTGAGACGCGGCTTAAATTCATCAAATTCGGACACAGGATTGTTAAAATTAATTCGAAATATAAGGAAGACGATTTTTCCGACTCAAATGCCCCAGCCTTTTCTCTAGATGTATGTGTACTCAAATCCATTTCCTCCTCATGTAGTGCCCACATGTCGAATCTCCGCTCATCCCAGCTCCCTCCCGGTATTCAGTCATGTTAGGACAGTTGAACTAGTAACAGCTCCGACACAGGGAGCCTCTTGACTCCTTTATGATGATGACGCAGATACTCAGATAGCAGCAGACGCTCTTACCCGAGGGTTCCCAGTTTATCATGCACTCCACTTCCAGAGACAACATAATCGCTCATAGCCAGCATGACAAGCCGCGATCTCTGCCTACTAGGTTGGATAAGTCCTGTTGTTCAAGATCCTGTTGATCTGCTTCACCAACATGAAGATCTACATCACTCCCATGAAGTACCCACAACATTCATCATTAATTCCTTTGTTAATTTCTAAATCAACCAATTTTAACTCCGCCTTAAATGCAAATATTTCAAAACACTTTCGTTTTAAATAAATGTTAGAAATATCCATTTTAGATCTCTTTATTTTATTATAGTGACTTTTCAAGTCAACAAGGATGTATATGGAGAAATAAGTATATTATCCAGGACGTACAGAAGAACGAAATAAAGTATCCAGGACGTACAAAAGAAAGAAATAAAGTATCCAGAACGTACAGGAGAAAGAAATAAAGTATTCAGCACGTACAGGAGAAAGAAATAAAGTATTCAGCACGTACATTAAAAAGAAATAAAGTATTCAGAACGTACAGGAGAAAGAAATAAAGTATTCAGGTTGTACAGGAGAAAGAAATAAAGTATTCAGAACGTACAGGAGAAAGAAATAAAGTATTCAGGACGTTCAGAAGAAAGAAATAAAGTATCCAGGACGTACAGGAGAAAGAAATAATGTATCCAGGGCATACAGAAAAAAGAAATAAAGTATTCAGCACGTACAGAAGAAAGAAATAAAGTATCCAGGACGTACAGGAGAAAGAAATAAAGTATTCAGCACGTACAGAAGAAAGAAATAAAGTATTCAGCACGTACAGAAGAAAGAAATAAAGTATCCAGGACGTACAGGAGAAAGAAATAAAGTATTCAGCACGTACAGAAGAAAGAAATAAAGTATTCAGCACGTACAAAAGAAAGAAATAAAGTATCCAGGACGTACAGAAGAAAGAAATAAAGTATTCAGCACGTACAGAAGAAAGAAATAAAGTATCCAGGATGTACAGAAGAAAGAAGTATAGCATTCAGGAAGTGCAGGAGAAAGAAGTAGTGTCCAGAACGTGTAAGAGAAAGCAGTATAGTATCCAGGACGTACAGGAGAGAGAAGAATAGTATCCGGGACGTATAGGAGAGAGAAGAATATTATTCGGGACGTATAGGAGAGAGAAGAATAGTATCCGGGACGTATAGGAGAGAGAAGAATAGTATCCGGGACGTATAGGAGAGAGAAGAATAGTATCCGGGACGTATGGGAGAGAGAATAATAGTATCCAGGACGTATGGGAGAGAGAAGAATAGTATCCAGGACGTATAGGAGAGAGAAGAATAGTATTCGGGATGTATAGGAGCGAGAAGAATAGCATCCGGGACGTATAGGAGAGAGAAGAATAGTATCCGGGACGTATGGGAGTGAGAAGAATAGTATCCGGGACGTATGGGAGAGAGAAGAATAGTATCCGGGACCTATAGGAGAGAGAAGAATCCGGGACGTATAGGAGAGAGAAGAATAGTATCCGGGACGTATAGGAGAGAGAAGAATAGTATCCGGGACGTATAAAAGAGAGAAGAATATTATCCGGGACGTATAGGAGAGAGAAGAATGAGGTTTGGGACGTGATGGAGGAAACATAAAAAGTAAGACTCTATGTTTCAGATCCTGGTGTTCGATCTTTGACCCTTCCTGGTTCAAACACGGACAAAAATTCCACAAGGTATGTAATTATTTTATATCTAAGGACGAAGAAGACAATCAATCGCGTATCTAGGGGATGGGATCTGAGCCCCTGAAAGAGAGAAAAGTATGGGTTCCCAGGCCGGTATTCAGCCCTGAACACACGCTGATAACTTTCGATCACAATTAGGCATTAATTTTTTATCCTTTTTGTTTTGTTTTTCTAATATTTATTTTCATGTATGAGTTTTAAATTAAAAAGTAGGAAATGACAGAAAAGAATCATAGACCAAAACGTTTAGTAAAAATTAAAGAAATTAAACACATATAGTCCTGGATGACAGGGGCCCCTGGGAAAGTAAAAAAATATTGAGACAAAATCCTGAAATATTATTCCACTTTGCATTGTTTATCCCAGCATTAGAAAAACAGCGGAATAAAAAATTCGAATTCTGCATTTGAATTTCACGAAACCAATGAATAATTTATTTGCAGTTAGATCATATTCTTGAACTTGTGACGTTAATGGACGACTGAACAATTCATTTTTTTTTTTACTTTCTTTAAAAATATTTGAATTAAAGGGACGGTCTACGTAGTTTCCCTCCACTTGTAGAGTGTGGTGTCCGATCCACAACAGTACTCTTTAAAGCTTTGTCTGATGATGAGGATGACGAACCTTTTTTAACAAAAACGCTTGTTTAACACTTTGTTTGCAAGTTGTTTTTTATATAAAACATATTGAAATTTACTTTTTCTGTTTTTTTACACCATCTTAGAGTATAAATTACGCATAACCTACCTTTAAATTACGCTTAACGCATAGAGAATAGAATATATAGAGAGGAATTTACTAGAAAAAAGTGTAAAACGGCCATTTTGTTGTACTGTTTCCATACTGCAGGTGTACTTCACATATTTATGCTATATAACCTGTTGGGCCCTGGAATATCATTTTATAGAAAATCTAAAATTATTGTTAAAAGAAAACCAAATTATGAAATAGGCTGGTTTCATAATTGACCAATGATCATTTCACATAGACTATGCCTTCCACTTTACAAACGATGATTTTCCGTTATAACTTAAATCAAATGATGTTTTTATTCACCTAATTCATTATAAAGTTTATTTAACATCTTTAAAAATTTCGAAATTGAAATGGATAGTCTCGGGAACATACTGTATTAATGTACTCTACTGCATATAATTTGTGAACATTTACATGATTTGTACACTTTGAACTCCCTTTCAGGCTGAAAGGGACTGAAAAAATTCATACCGAGAGATTCTTTTAGTTCCTCTCTATATATTCTATTCTCTATGGCTTAACGTCTCTTTAAATTATGCTTAACGTCCCTGTAATTATGCTTAAAGTCTCTTTAAATTACGCGTAACGTCCCTTTAAATTACACTAAACGTCCCTTTAAATTATGCTTAGCGCCCCTTTAAATTACGCTAAGCGTCCCTTTAAATTAGCTTAACGTCTCTTTAAATTATGCTTAACGTCCCTGTAAATGAAGCTAAACGTTCCTTTAAATTAAGCTAAATGTCCCTCTAAATTAAGGTGAACGTCCCCTTAAATTAAGCTAAACGTCTCTTTAAATTAAACTAAATTTCCCGTTAAATTACGCTTAACGTCTCTTTAAATTACGCGAAACGTCCCTTTAAATTAAGCTAAACGTCCCTTTTAATTATCTTACCTTCCCTTAAAACTATGCTTAACGTCACTTTAAATCGCGCTTAACGTCCATTTAAATTACGCTTAATGTCCCTTAAATTAAGCTAACCATCCCTTTAAATATGCATGTTTGTGTAGATTTAAACGATAAACAATAACAAAAACATGAAAACTCCAAATCTAATCAATTTATTATCATGCTGGAAGGGAAGCAAGAAATTTGTGCACAAACTTGTATGAAGTATTTTCGGGTATTAGATCAAATTCAGATTTTCTCCTCATTCATAATTTAATCTGATGATATTGATCTATTGAATTATCAAAAATACAGAAAACTTGGCTGCCAAATATACAGTATGAACGTGGGCTGGCAGGCCAGCCACAAAAATTCATTGTCCGAGCCACATTGCTATTCTCAACTGAGGCGAATGTGGTTCGGACGATCGACCGTCCAGCCCTTTATGAATTGACAACAAAGGAAATGAAGTTTTGCCACAAACTCTAATTTTCTAATCCCTATATCTTTACACCCCAATGCAGTAAACCTTAGGTATTTGGTTGCAAAGATATTGTGATTGGAAAATTTTAGTTTTTGGAAATAAATCGATTCCTTTGGACTATCTGCAGATTGCAATATGATTACACAATTGTTAATAAATCCTAAAATGAATATTGTGTTTATCTTAAAATATATGGAAAATATTATAGAGTCCAAATATGCTAGAAAGCCAGTTTATCTTGGGAAACAGCAAAGCTGAGTTTTTAATTTGTAAGCAAAGACAATAGAATATATATTAGAGTGGAATTTAGAAAATCCCTTGGTATGGATTTTTACAGTCCCTTTCAGCCTAAAAGGGAGTTCAAAGTGTACAAATCATGTAAATGTTCACAAATTATATGCAGTAGAGTACATTAATGCAGTATGTTCCCTAGACTATCCATGTCAATTTCGAATATTTTAAAGCTATTAAATAAACTTTATAAAGTGAATTAGGTGAATAAAATACATCATTTGATTTATAGTTATAACGGAAAATCATTGTTTGTAAAGTGAAAGGCATAGAGTCTATGTGAAATGATCATTGTTCAATTATGAAACCAGCCTATTTCATAATTTGGTTTTCTTTTAATATTAATTTTAGATTTTCTATAAAATGATGTTCCAGGGCCCAAATGGTTATATAGCATAAATATGTGAAGTACATCTGCAGTATGGAAACCGTACAACAAAATGGCCGTTTTACACTTTTTTCTGGTAAATTCCACTCTAATATATATTCTATTCTCTTTGTTTGTAAGGGTAAAATATCTTTTGTGTTTTATTAATACAATGGTTTTGTTGTTTTATTTAGATAGGTCAACAATTTCATTCAGACAAATCGCTTAATCTATAAAGGGACTTTAAGCGTAATTTTATGTGACTCTCTATGCAAAGACAATGCCCGAATTACAACGATATACCCTTGAAACCTTAAACCTGATCAAAACTGTAAAAGACGCGATCGTTTGTCTAATTCGAAAAGTGTTTATTTTCATCGTTGCTTCTTATAAATAAGAAATGCGCAAGTCAGTTTCGCAGAAATACCGCAAATGAAAATAAATAGTAGAAAGAAACAAAAACATTGATAACTAGATCAGACAAAGCTAAAACCTAAGCTAAACTTTTGGTTGGGATGTGCTCAGCCGAAGTCACCTAACTCGAAATCCACACAGTGAAAACTCGAAGAAAAAAAAGTTAAATTCTGTGGATTTACGGGAAATATGTAAGATACTTAATAAATGAATCTCTGTCCAATATTTTAAGCTTGACCGCCAGGAAGGGAGGGGGTGGGGGGGGGAGGGATTCGACTTTAAATCATTAAAAGTTTTGACCTCTTATTAATTGTTAAGGGAGAAGGGAAGGTCGGAGGAAAGGCTAGTCCTGGAAATGGGAGAGGAAGGATGGAGACAAGAACCCAGGAGAAAACAAGGAGTTTTCCTCAAAACCCATCTTCCAATACAACATGCTCTAAGGTTAGTTTCAGGATTCACCCCCCCCAACTTACGCTCATTGGATATTTCTATATTTGGGGGGGTTTATTCATTCTCAGAACCAATCTTTAAATCCATTATTCTCTTAGGTTAGTTTTAGGGTACACACTACACATTAATCTTCAAAACCATATCTACTCCTTAGATATTTATTTATTTTGGGGTTTTAGATAAGTTTGTTTTTAGTGTTCATACCAATTCTCAAAACCCAACTTCTGCTCCTTAGATATGTCTATATTTGGGGTGTTTATGGAAAATATTTGTCTTTAAACCCCAGCTTTTAATTCAGTAGGCTAATATGAATAATAATACAAACCTGGGCAGTGGGCTAGTATGATTAGATTGCATATTTATATTCTGTCTATTTCTTTCTTGTCTGCGACGACCAATTTAACCTAAGTATATTCTCTAAAAAGGTCCAATAAACATGTTTCACGGCAATTGAACAATGTTTATAGATTTAGTTTTCCTGGCAAATTGTGTTTAAAGCTTTTGTAGATAAATATCAACTTAAAGGAAGGATAGGCAAAGAAACTCTCTATTTATAGGCTTGCATGTCCGATTCACAACGGAGGGACACATAAGATTCCTCATTCAGTCCCTTTAACAGGAAAAATCAAAGTTGTTTATTAAGGTTAAATACTCTGGCTGCGCTCATATGTACGGAAAATGTCGTCTTCATAGCAATGGACACTCAAAATTCTCATATGACCTAACTGATTATTGGCGGAAGATGAAGTCAGCTGTAAAAAGCGGCGAAAACCCTCCCACACCTCTCACCAGGAACATTATCACTTCATTTTCCGCCAATAGTCAGTTACGTCATATGAGTATTTTGAGTGTCCATTGCTATGAAGACGACATTTTCCGTACATTGGAACGCATTCATGATAAACAAACCTTGTGAGAACTTAATTCCAAGACATTTTCCTATTCCACAATATTGTACAAACCACTGTATTATTTTATTCTGTTAAAATCCTCTAAAATGTCGTCTTTTGAACTTCAGATTTCCCGGCGTAAACCTGGACGGGAATGTGATTCACAAACCTTCTCCACTAACCAGGTACAGTTAGAAATGTGCGTTAAGTTGCTTTGTTTTTTTGTTTGTTTTTTCTTCGGTTTTTGCTGTTAGTTTCTTGTTTATTCTAATTATATATTTTTCTTCAACTATGACAAACTATCCCTGAGAGAAAATACAGAGTTATCTGTTTCCCTATATTCCTGATTAGTGATTCCCCGTAAAATTATGTCTTTCTTGGTCAATTTATTTAATAAGCCATTTCATGACTTTATCCGAGCCACTTAATTTAACCTTGGGAACATCATCTTTAAAATTTCATTTTCAACTGTTCAAGTCGTTTTTTCGTCTCATCCTTTGAATTTGCAAAAAAAACGATTAATAAACGGTTAAACAACAAACGTGAATCTTTTTTCCATCTTTTATGATAAAAAAATTCAACAAACGCAAACTTTAACATAATACAATTTCGAAAGTTTTTAAGTTTTTGTTAAAAGTAAAAAAGAAAAAAAACCCGATAACAATACTAGGTACAGATTTTACAGGTACATGGTTTTCAATTCTATTTTGAGACCTTCTTTGTAAATGATTCTATGATGTAGTCTGCGTGATACACAACTGTTACAGACACATAACACAAAGAATTGAAGAATAAAAAATAGCCTTATACCGTCTCCACAAAATTTTATTCTAACAGACATACGTAACTTTGTTATGACTTTTGAGACAGATGATTTGACAACGCTTTTTCGAAGCAAAGACGATTTAAATGTCTCATTCAATTTCATATTTATTGGGACACCCTGTCTTATCTAGACCTATTGGGACACCCTGTCTTATCTAGACCTATTGGGACACCCTGTCTTATCTAGACCTATTGGGACACCCTGTCTTATCTAGACCTTTATACCTCAGAGGCACAAAATTTGTTATTTTTAAGATCCTCTATGAATATTTTTAAGAAATCCTGACATGATTTGTTGTTATTAACATAGAGAATAGAATATATAGAGAGGAATTTACTAGAAAAAAGTGTAAAACGGCCATTTTGTTGTACTGTTTCCATACTGCAGGTGTACTTCACATATTTATGCTATTTAACCTGTTGGGCCCTGGAATATCATTTTATAGAAAATCTAAAATTATTGTTAAAAGAAAAACAAATTATGAAATAGGCTGGTTTCATAATTAACCACTGATCATTTCACATTTTCCGTTATAACTATAAATCAAATGATGTTTTTATTCACCTAATTCATTATTAAGTTTATTTAACAGTTTAAAAAATTCGAAATTGAAATGGATAGTCTAGGGAACATACTGTATTAATGTACTCTACTGCATATAATTTGTGAACATTTACATGATTTGTACACTTTGAACTCCCTTTCAGGCTGAAAGGGACTGAAAAAATTCATACCGAGAGATTCTTTAAATTCCTCTCTATATATTCTATTCTCTATGGTTATTAAATTGAATTCTGAACGTTTTTAAAAGTGCAAAAAAATCAGACCACACTTTAGAAATCTCACGCCTAGTGCTCTCATATGATAATTAATTTAAGAAGTATATTGTAAAAATGAGGTTTACGATTAAATGCCTCTATTTATTTTTAGAAAGCACCATATTTTCTCCTTTCTTATAATTGTAATTAACTGTAATTGTAATTTTAATTAAATTATTTTTTTAACAGTATTTGAGCTTTAAAAAAATTAAAACTTTTCTTTTTAGGAAGAAATCTTTTTCAATGGGAAGCTTACAAAGTGAATATCCCAGACTGCCCAACTTTTACGATAAGGTAATCTGTTGTTTTGTGTTGAAAAGAAAAAAACAGAAACAAACTGAAGGTTTTTATAAATTTTGAATCAAAATGATATGGGGAAGGCCGGAGGGGGGGGGGGGTCAGCCAAAATGAGTTTATTCCCTAATCCTCTTATTTATGTCAAATAAGTCTTCAAGTTGTTTAAATGTTATGTTTTAGTTAAGAATTTAGACTGAAAACCTGCTATTTCACTGAAAACTCCTAAAATAGGATATTTCAACACGGTACTATAGACTAAATCAAGGTTATGGCGTGCTGCTGGCGCCCCTAAATCTTTTCTATAAAGCGGTCATAATCTATTTATATATCTAGATTATCCCGAAACCGATGTGCTTTCTTGTGTTTTTGCTGTAAAATATGTAAATGCTTTTTTCCGAAAAAGCTTGCTTTAACAAAGACGACATCTAAATATATTGCGGGTTTACAGGATCCATTCAAGGATAAATATATGAACGGGAAAAGTAATTATAAATTGAAATCATAATAAAACCATGCAAGCTTTAATTCATAAAATCAGGGGCGGACACAAACTTTCAGTCAGGGGGGGGGGCGAGGTTTTTTGGGTACAAAAAAATCTCTAAATAGGAACAAAAATTTTTGAGGTGTTTTAATATGGGCCCACGATCAGCGAGTGGAACGTAGTGAGCGAGCAGAGCCCCCCTTGCGAAGAAAATTTTTGTAGTTTCTGGACCCAGAGGCCATAACTTATCTTGGGGTTAAGAATTGATCTCTATCTTATGCAGATCTATGGATTTATTTAATTCTGTTGTGGACATACCCTGTAGGGATAATTTTAATCAAGCATATATCCTATAATCTAAAAATGCCCACATTGTATATCAAGATTAAGGGTTAAATATTCACTATACCTCACACAAATGTTCAGATCTGATACCAAAAACCATCCTTGGGGGCAAACCAGGCACCACTCAATTTGGTCCTAAATTGGTTTAACCATTATACGTTCGAGATAGTTACAAATATGTTTCCATATTTAAATGAAACCCTTTATACATTATTTTGCAATCATAAGTTTTGAATATTTTGCAGCAAATGTTCAAAATTGTAAAATGCAAAAATATCAAAATATTAAATGCCATTATTGCCAAATGATCAAATGCCGAATTATACAGTACAAACGTAATACATTTCAATTAGGTCTACAAGCTAGAAATATAAACAATTCAGAGAAAAATCATAACAACGGATCGTACTGCATTGTTCATCTCAAAACCGGTTAAAGAACCTGTCAAATCTTTCGTTTGGATGTTTAGAAAGATGAAAATTTCCCTGTATGATAATTGAAGGACTGCAGTATGGTTTTGGTGAATTATATTGGCGTACAAAGCCTAGGGGTGTCAGAAATGATTTTTTTTGCATTTTTTTAAAAACTTCTATAAAACTTTTAAAGTTTAATTTTTGATAAAACTTTTTGTTCTGGATGATTGCAAATATCTATCTAAAACTTTCTTAAACCGGCATATTTTTTCTATACTCATTTAGTTAAGAGTTTGAGTCAAAATAAGTATTAATAAATATTGCTTTATATCGAGTAGATATCCTTAAACATACCGATGTAAAACCTTTCAGAAAGTAGGAAAGATTCTGCAAAAAAAAGTTGCCAAACCAAACAGAATTTTTATTTTGAACAAAAATATTTAGAACTTAAAGAAGCTTTTCTGGGTTGCACTTTCCTCTAGTTTTGCATTATTTTCATTTGTGTAAAACAGTATAAAAGACATTCTGTTGATGGTTTAAAACTAAACAGCTGATGATTAATTGGAGGGAGGAATGGCAAAAACACCAATTTGTAATTCGAAAATGTTTTAATGGAAAGTGATTGTAACAGGGAATACAAAGTGCTTTAGGGTACAGGGAACTACAATGTACTGCAAAGTACTGGGCTTTCCTGGGGGGAGGGGGTACAGAAACCAAACAGAATTTTTAATTTTTAATAAAGAAATAAAAGTAAGCACTTCTAAGGATGTTTTCTTTATAGTTTTGCACTATTTTCAAGGACAAAAAAGCTAGTTAATGCTATTCAGCTGACCACTTAATGGAGGGAGGGATGGCAACAACTCCAATTTCTAATCCCCATATCTGCAGGGTACTGTTGGGTACTGTTGGGTACTGCAGGGTACTTTGGGGTACTGTGGGGTACTGTGAGGTGCTGTGGGGTGCTGTGGGGTACTGTGGGGTACTATGGGGCTACTATGGGGTACTTTGGCTACTGCAGGTAACTGGAGGTACTGGGGGTTCTTTGGAGTAATAGTGGGTACTGGTGGATACTCTGGGGTACTGCAGGTACTGGGGGTACTAAGGGGTACTTGGGGGTACTCTGCGGGTATTGCAGGTACTGTGGGGTACTGTGGGTAACTATGGGGTACTGCAGGTACTGGGGGTACTGAGTGATACTGGGGGTACTGGGTGGTGCTGGGGATCAAAAAAGAGTACTGTGGGGTACT
>NW_019397715.1:0-2954 GCF_000591075.1 Eurytemora carolleeae | reverse complement strand
TATCTTTTTCCAAACATAAAAAGATTTGGGAATTACAAATTGGTGTTTTTGCCATTCCTCCCTCCAATGAATCATCAGCTGTTTAGTTTTAAACCATCAACGGAACCTCTTTTATACTGTTATACACTGTCTTTCTAAACATCCCAACGAAAGATTTGACAGGTTCTTTCAACAACAAAGAGAAAACAAAGAAGAGACGATAAGAAATAAGGGAAAAGAAGAAAAAAGATAAAAAGAGATAAGAGAACAGAAGAGTAGAGAATTGAAGAAAAGTAAAGATAAGAAAAAAGAGAAGAAAAAAAAGAAAAGAGCAGAGAAGAAAAAAAATATATAAAAAAATAGAAGAAAAAAAGAAGAAAAGAGTAGAGAGAAGAAAGGAGAAGAGAAGAAAATAGAACAGAAGAAAAAGAAGAAAAAATAGATTGCGGGAAAGAGAGAGCTTACATTTTACAACGTTTATCAGAAAAATATAATTGAGAATACCTTAAACTTAAAAATTAATTTTATTGTAAAATTGTATGATATTTTTGAAAAAAAAATAGTTGTCCTAACTGTTTAGCGTACATTTTTTTGATCATTTCAAGATTTTTGATCATTTGGCATTTGATATTCTGATATTTTTGCAAATAAATCTATTTCAAAATGAATTAAAAGTTGTAACGATAATAATAACCATCAGCTTTGATAAAATCTCAAACTACTTTGAAAGAATCTAATGAAACTTTGATAGAATCTCTAAAACTTTGATAGAATCTCATACAATTCTAATAGAATCCCATAAAACCTTAATAGAATCTCAGAAATTTTTTAACTCATGAACAGGATGATAGGAATAACTAAGCTGATTAAAGAATTATATATTATATATATTAGTTGCAGGGTAGGCCTAGTTTACAATATATATAAGTAACATTGTGAGCCAATCAAAAAGGTAAATTGCTCGAAGCGGGATGTACTGAGGCAGAGGATATGCAACTCGAAGAATGACAAATCCAAGGCAAATAGGTTAGGGAAACACTCTTTCCGACCATACACAGATAGATGAGAACTTCTTGAAAATGTATATTTCAGTAACGAGGTTTCCTACAAAATACAAATTGTTATTGGCGTACATGCATATAAATAATAATTGTTAATAAAGATTAAACAGTTGAAGGTTTTTTTTTATTATCAATAAATGAGTATTGGAATTTAAATGGGTTCTTTTAATGCACTTAAAGTTTTATTAGCTCCATGCGGCTGTTGTTTACGTTTATGCAAAATCCTTGGCAAGGTTTGGTTTGGTGAGTGGACGAAGTATATTCAACGGAGGTACAGTTTGTCGGAGACGACCTTTACAACAGGGGAAATTTGAGGGATATGGTTCACAAACATATGTTTGCCAGGTTTCTATCTTCACATTTCAGATAATATTTAGGGATGAGTGACAGGGGTGGAGGGGGGGGGGGTCTAAGAGGGGAGAATTATCATATTGTTGAAAGGCCCCGAACTATGCAGTATGTCTTTTATACTGGCGGCATGAACCGTATAAAATCCTGAATATTATACTTTCTTCAATGAAAAGTATGGATGGATAATATGAAAACCATTAAAGGGACTGTAAGCGTGATTTCGAGTGATTTGGAAATGCCAGATTTACAACGTTACATTTAAAAACTTAATATAATTAAAAATGTTTTCTTTACTCTTTCTTGTAAGCACGAAATGCTCAAGTCACTTTTAAAAAAGAAAAACCTGGAGTTTTAATTCATACTTGATCAGAACTGAAAACTTTAGAATGGGATATCCTTAATCCAAATCGGTTAATTAATCTGGAGATTAATAACAAGAGGAGGCATTATTTAATCTTGAGATTAAGAAAAAGAGTGGATCAAGCATTAATCCCGATATCCACCATTCAAAAGTTCCAAGAGCTGAAAACCTTAGAATGGTGGATATCAGGATTAATGCTTAATCCACTCTTTTTCTTAATCTCCAGATTAAATATTGCTTATAATCCTCATGAACTTAATCTCCAGATTAATTAACAGATCGGGATTAAGGATATCACATTCTAAAGTTTTCAGCTCAGAGCTGAAAACTTTATAAGGGGATATCCTTAATCCCAATCGGATATTTAATCTGGAGATTAATAACAAGAGGAGAACAAGCATTATTTAATCTTGAGATTAAGAAAAAAAGGAGATCAAGCATTAATCCTGATATCCAGCATTCTAAAGTTCCCAGCTCAGACAAATATTTTAGCGTACCTGTGTAAATTGGGAATTGCCATCTTTGCACAGAGGGTCAGTTGAAATTACTTTAAGATTTGAAGGAATTGTTAAAAATATATTTTTTTCATCGTTAAAAAATGATTCTTTGGAAGAAAGTCACTTAAATAATTCTAGTTTTTAAATTTCTGGGACTTTTTAATGACAAATAAAAAAAATTAATTTTCAAACTTGAGTAACCCTTTAGGAATGGGGGAGGGGGGTGGGTCAGCTACTCCAACACGCCGGTCAAACAATACTAGAAGAAAGCTAGGGTTTTACTGCATAAGATGCAGTATCATGCATTATGCAGTATGCAGTACGCAGCATGCATGCTATAATCAGTGACGTCATGTTATTTTTGGGTGCAGAGTTACTCACAAAGGATGAGACTGCACTAAATATATTCAAATGATAAATGATGAACATTTAGACTTTTGAGCCGAAAATTTTAAAATCTAAAAATTGAAAAGCCTTCACCTGTGAGCTCTAATTTTTAAACATTACAAATAGAAATTGTTGTATTCCAGATTGTTTGATACATGAGTGAACAGTCCCTTGAATCCAACAGGTAGCCAGATGAGTCAGTACATCCCTGACCGCTGCAGCGTAGACATAAGTCGCACTGCACATAGCCGTCCAGGGACCTGTGCTACATACCGTGCACAGACAGCTTACAGAGAGAACCTTTCTGAACGAGAGAGA
>NW_019397714.1:35103-51699 GCF_000591075.1 Eurytemora carolleeae | reverse complement strand
TAGTTCTAGAGCATATGACTACTTAAGAAACTCAAATCTTCTTCTGGCTCCCTGTAAAAACACTCTGAAGAAGCGAATATCTGAATTTGAATGCAAGCCTGGTTTAAGCGAGATGTATATCAACCTTGCAGTAAACTCACAGAAGTTGGACCAGTTTGGAAGTTTTGGTGTTCTCTGCTTTGACGAGATGGATATCTGTTTCGTAATTCCAGGGACCAGTCCTAGAGTTCTGGATCAGTAGTTCCAGGGCCCAGACAGAGGGAGTTTCGTCTCTAGCCAAGCGCAAAACGCGGTATTATACCGGGTTCACGCAGTGAAAGAAAAGGGTTAAAAACCACCATTTGTGTAAAACCCTGAAAATTGTTAGATTTCATATCGAGTTTTTTCAAGTTAAATATTTACAGAAGAGAATGGTATAAAGGTTTAGCAGCACTTCATGGTTATAATTACTATCTTACGGAGCACCGTAGGTAAAGATTAGACGATAATGATAAGGGTTGGTCATAATAGGTCGGGGTTACAGTACCACTAGCAACGGCTGAACCAAATATCTGCAGAATAAATTACAAGAGACCTTTTGTCCAGATCTTCAAGTAGCAAGGGCTGAGCCGAACATGCGCCAATTACCCTCCTCCTACATTCTATACAGCATGCACCTCAAATTATCTTTTTATATTTAACCCTTCTGTTTCGTAGTTTTTATTTATGTGCTGTATTACTTTTTATAAATGATTTCATAATGTATAAAGTACCTTTTAAATATACTAAATATTTTTTATTTCTGTTTAGAACGAACCACGGTTAAACAACTTCGTCTTGCAGAATACATGAGAGGCAAAAGTCTGGGAGTATCAATGTGAACTACACCTAGGCCTTGTTCAGCAGGATTGCAGTTGGGTTATGCTCGGCTCTCGTTAAGAAAGTCCCAGGTTGGATTTTATAAAATTAAGATTTGGAATATCTTCGGTTTTATCATTACGTGACAGTTCGCACTCAAACTTTTATTTAGTCGAATTGTAGCGTAACAATATCAAGGAAATAATTCAGTATGATAGTGTCAACAAATGCGTCTATGGTCCAGCTAAAAAGGTTCAAGTTTAAGCTAAACAGTAAATTATCAAAATTTTACTGTGTACTATAAAAAAAATTCAAGAGGAAATCGAATGAGTTTCATGACAATTATTATAAGAAATTTTACTGTAACATTATTTTTTAAATTAAAAAAATTAGTTTTGATGACCAAATATAAAATAATAATCAGTTAGAAATTTGCCAGGTTCAGAATTTTCTCTAGATTTGGAACTGAGTTTTTGCCACAAACTCAAATATTCTAATCCCTAAATCTTTGCACCGAGTGGTGTAAACATTTGATATTTCAAACTTGGAATATTTTACCAAAAGAATTCAAAGTTTGATATCCACGAGTACTCTATAAACTCAACACAAATAAAATACAGTTCAGACCTTTTTTTACATGTTTACAATAGCCTTTAGCCTTGAGAATTGAGAAAGATAAAAATATTCTTTTTAAAACTAACTATAGTATAATAAAATTTCTACAATAACTCTATTGGTTTTCTTATTCCTGTGATACTGATTTTCGCCATTCTTTCTTTCTTTTCATTCTGCAGGGGGGGGGCGCCCCCCCTCTCTCATGTGCTAGGGGAGGGCGTGCACCTGGCCGCCCCCCCCCTAGTTGCACCTCTGCATTTCAGTGTAGAGAATATTTTTTGTTAACATTACGTTTATTGTTACTGTTTCAATATAAACTCTTTTTATTACATTTAGAAAATTTACTAAAATGCACCTTTTCTTATGTTACGATTTGTCGAAACGTTATTATGAAAACTTTTTTGTTATGCTTTTTTACAACTGGCAATCAAAACTGTTTATTCGTTTAGTTTCTAGAAAGATTTGTAAAAATGCTTTTTACGTTACGTTGTCTTAAAATGTTCAACGTTTCTTGTGTTACACTTCATTAAAGATAATATTGTTTCTAAATGAAAGCATTACAAGGTTTTTTCCATGATAATTACATTCCTACCTAAGTATTTTTCATCCTTAAACATGAACCATGCAAACAAATTTTGTTGTTAATCCCTTTTTTTACTCACCATGTATGTTGCTGTTGCATTGTTAACCTTTTTAGAGAATGTGTAGAAGAACATGCAATATAAAGATGTTATAATATTATTATTTTTAACGGTTTTTAAAATTTGTGAATGGAAGTTTTTAGCATTAGACTTTCAACTGAAGGTTGTGTCTTAAAGGGACCAGAGACATAATTTCAAGTCACCTTCCATTTATGGAGTGCGATGTCCAGCATACATTGAGAAGATTGAAAACACTGGTATTTTCCAATCATCAATCAGATAAAGGTATACAAGGTACCATTAGGAATCGAGCAGGGCCCTCTTTAAATGGAGAATCACTTAAAATTATCATCGTGTATTTGACAAGCTTAAAGACATATTTTGGGACACTTCATAAAATGAATTAAAATTCAGCAAGGCAAACCACTTTTGCAAGGATGTAGAGATTAGAAAATTATAATTTGTGGCGAATTTTTAGCTCTTCTTGTGTTTTTTATGTTACTTACAAAGTGAGAAATAAAGCGGCATTAGCGTAATGGATGATCTTTTGGTGTTGTAAATTATTCAAGGGAGCATTAGGAATCGAGCAGGGCCCTCTTTAAATGGAGAATCACTTAAAATTATCATCGTGTATTTGACGAGCTTAAAGACATATTTTGGGACACTTCATAAAATGAATTAAAATTCGGCAAGGCAAACCACTTTTGCAAGGATGTAGAGATTAGAAAATTATAATTTGCGGCGAATTTTTAGCTCTTCTTGTGTTTTTTTTATGTTACTTACAAAGTGAGTAATAAAGCGGCATTAGTGTAATGGATGATCTTTTGGTGTTGTAAATAGTTCAAGGGAGAAATATATATCCTTTTCTCTACTGTATTGTGTACTGTATGTTATTTTAACCCTCACGCCAAGTGGGGCCTGTGAGAGTCAGGAATACTGGCCAACGATTCACCTGGAAATCCGGAGGACTAGGGATTCCCTTGAGAAAAGGAGCTTGTCAACGTGAGGAGAGAAGGGGTCAGTCTACAATGATCTAATGAAAGAGGAGGAGGAAGAACCATGATCGTGACTGTCTAGGATATTTGTGTACAGAATTCATCTCTCAACCAATAATCCATTTGCTTTTACTATTTAATAAAGCATTTGTCTCATGATTCTTGTGTAATATTAGTCAAGCGTGTGAACTAGATTTGTGTTTTTGCATTTAGCAAATATTGATTCTTTCATATAAAACATGGTGACAAGTTCAAATTTCGGTATGCCCAAGTGTTCACAACTCAATTTGTATTCCGGGAAATAGTTTTCTCTGAGTTGCGGTTCCACAATTATTACAAACAAAAGGAAAATATAGCGTCCTTTCCAGGGAGTAAGGAATAGAAGGGAGATACAACTGACGGGGTTCGCCCTACCAAATGATTTTACATGCTTTGCAGACGGTACTCCATTTGTATAAGAAATATTCAGAAAAGGTTATTGTATACGCGGTAATTGTACATCAGACAAGCGCATTAATTGCAGCATTGAGAAAGGACGCTATATTTTCCTTTTGTTTGTAATAATGGGCGGTTATCTACTGCACTGTGAAGTTCTAGTATATTAGTGATTGAGGTAAAATTGAATTATTTACTTGGATAATAGCTATATATTTCTCATCTGGTTTTATTTTATCTTTTATTTAAGGACATATTTATACTTTTGAGGTCAGTCTTTATCAAGTTATGTTTTTAGTATGGAACAAATGGAAGGACCAGGCGGAGGGGGTGCGGCGGTGGTTTACCCCGACTGGTTTGAACATTATCTCCGGACCATCACAGGGGACAGGATACAGGGTGTGGACGAGTCCTTCAAACAGCAACTAACTAACGACTTCATGGAGGAGACAAATATTGAAAAAAGAAGCTCTTCAGAAACAGTTATAGAAGCAGGTCCTGGAAGTCCCCTACTCTCAGATGCCCTGGGACAATATTGAAGAAAACCAAATTAAGACCGTCAGTAGGACAATTGAAGGTTTGAAACAGTTGGATTTCTCCTGGATGACACATTTAGCGGATATCTATGATCAGAGGTTTGTTACTTCCAAAATTGGGTTATATGTCATTTTTTCCTTGCGTCTTTGTGTGTTCATTCAAATCTTTGAACTTTCTTAAAAACTTTGATTTCATTACATAAATAAGACATTATTTAGCAAAATCATGTGTTTTTGCCCCAAGCAAAAACTCATGAAAAACACACTTGATAAAAAATGCAGGACTGCATGTTATTTTCGTGCACCGGTGCGTTTATTAAAATCATTCACCTTTCTTAAAAACTTTGATTTCATTTCATAAATATGATATTATTTAACAAAATCATGCGTTTCTGCGCCGGGCAAAAACGCATGAAAAACACACTTGATAAAAAATTCTGGATTGCATGTTTTTTCCATGCGCCTGCGTAATTTCATTCAAATCATTCAACTTTCTTAAAAACTTTGATTTCATTTCATAAATATGATATTATTTAGCAAAATCATGCGTTTAAATTTGATCAAATATTCAAAGTTTGAAATATCAAGGTTAACTCCATCTGGTTGCAAAGATATAGAGATAAGAAAGTTTGAGCTTGGGGCAAAACTCCATTCCTTTGCAACAAAAAGTATACAATGTGTCGTTTAAAGTAATAAATACAGGCTTACTGGCACATGGTGAGACTGGCCTTAAAACTTTGTAATTCAATGAGCATAAAGTGGAAGTTTTTTTATTATATTTTTTCAATGATTTACAGAATAATTTGGAAAATAGAGAAATAATTATGCACTTTACAGTTAAAGGGAACCAGGGGAAAAACGATCAAAGATAAATCCGACAACATCTCATAATCAACTCAAGTCAGAACTGCGGGAGCAGAAACTTGCCTCAGTTTAAATATTTTGTTTAGACATTTTGTAGTTGGTTACAGTCATCGTAGGCCACAAAGTGTGTTTCTTAGTTTCAGTAAAAACTATTCTAAATTTTGTTTTTCTACGTATATAAAATGTAATCGAAAAAAAGCCGTAATATAAAAAATTATCAAAATTTTCTGTCATCAAATATAGAAAAGTTTAAGCTAAACAGTAAATTATCAAAATTTTACTGTGTGTAAACAATCTAGATGCTATAACTTCAATGATAACTCTACTCAAAGTCTAATTAGAACATATCTAACTCTATCTCTTGCCAAAACTCAAGGCTCTCTATTCTCAGCCAATACTCAAGGCTCTGTATACGTCCGTATTAATCAACGAATAGGTTTACATAACGTTAACCGTAAAAATTCCAGTTTACATTTCATAAACCGGAAATTTTAACACAATGTTAGACATAGAGAGCAATGTTAAGACATGAAAAGTTTAAACTTATTAGTTGAGAATTTAGAGATGTCAACGTTTTGATTTTCTAGAATTTAGCTTTCATTACAGTAGTGGTGATCAAAAGTATAAACATTTGAAACGTTATGTTGCACATTATGAAATTTTATGGCAAATAGTAATTTTATGTAATGAATTTTCTGTGCTTGAACACCTTATTCAACGTTAAGCTTTAGTAAATGTTAGTGCAAAAAAGTAAGCTATGTTACACTTTTGCATTTCCTGTTTTAAAAAACTTTCCCAATGTTTCCTTAAAGCTTTTGTAATATAATCACAATTTTTTAACGTTCCACTTTCATGCAAGGTAAATATTTTCAGAGACCTTACGTTACACTTTAACTTGGTTTGAAAACTAAAAGGTGACAAATGCTTTGCTTTCATAAAACGTCCTTGGGGCATAGTTCTGCACGTTGCAATGCTTTTCAGCAGAGGCGCAACTAGGACTTTTGCTGGAGAAGGGCAATATATTCTTTTGTAAGGGTCAGGGGGGAGTTAAGGGGGTGTTTCCCCCCTTTTTCGAAAATTTTTCAAAAACAAAAGTGCTTTTTTAAGGGTTTAAAGTCGAAAAAAGGAAATTTTAAGTTCTTGCATGCAGATTTGGCTGTGTTCAATTCAAATCGATTTTTTATTCTTGTGTTTTTACCAAATTTATACTTCCAACAGCTGTAAAATGAATGATATGAGTCAATTCATTGAATATGTGTGCGAATCCCAAAAGAGTATTTTTTAAGTACCTGGTTTAATTACAGATTAAATTGCAAGAAATAATCATTTATAATTTCTGAAAAAAAAAACATAAAAATACATAGGTAAATAATAATTTCAATCATCTACATTGAAAAAGGACAGATAATGTTACCTTTTCTCTTGAAGTTATTGAATAAATTATTGATCTAACCAACATTCATAATCTAAATTCATTTTCGATTTTATGGAACTTCTGTCAAAGAAGATAAATCTTTTTTTGAAATCTAAATATTTATTGTCTTTTTAAATTGTACAAAATAGTTTACATGTAATCGACAAATTCGTTTACATTTTTTTTTAGATTTGTGAAATAAATACAAAATTGTTTACATGTGTTTACATTTTTTTTGATAGATCTGTATCAAGGTTAAATACGTACATTTCTTAAATTAGAAATTTGGACTTAAGGATACTTGGATCCTGCAAGACATATAAATTGAAGAGTGTAACAGTGAAGTCGTAGAGAATTAAAATGCATATAATAATTTTAAACAAAAAAGAAACACAAATTTTAAACGATTTTTAATGGCGAATTTCAGGGCGACAGTCAACCATAAAGGCTGGGGGGTCTGAATCTATGAGCGTCCCACGCCCCTCCCATTAAAAAAGGCCTTAGAGAATAGGTATAAAATTAAAATGCATAATCATAGACCATTTTTCAACGCCAGCTCATTGAAAAAAAATTAGACAGATAATTCTAATAGTTTGGGCTCTAGGGAAGGTTGAAAAAAAGCCCAAAAAAAGGTAAAATTGTATTTTTTTTAAACAGATATCCAATTGTGACACATGTTTTTTAAATCCATTTTTTAAGGAATTTTTAAAAATATAATTTTTAGATCTGTAGCTTTAGTCACAAAAAAGTTAAGGGCCATTTTAGATTTTTTTACACAGAACGGACTTTTTACCGCCCTGTACCCTACCCTATGCATTAAAAAAATTGACAGAAAAATCCTTTAACTATTCATTAAAAGTCACAAAATTTCACGGTAATAGTGACAAAAATGAGAGTGCTAGGACAAAAAAAAACTATAGGGCCGGCCAAGCCTGTTCAGGATTAAAAGCTAAAATAGTTAATGGGTAAGGCCTAGTTTTTATCAAACTTCTTTAAATAAATTAGTAAAAAAAATACTCAACAGATTGACCTCGAGAAGTAAAACATATTCAATGACCTCTTAAAATGACGTACAAGGGGTAGTACAGTTTTCAGCTTTACAGTCTGTATGAACAATCTATTCTAATTTATCTAGGCGTTTCACTCAGTTATCCTGGGGCTGAGTTTAAAGCTGAGGATGAAAATGGAGAGGTTTGGTTTAAATTTGAGGATGGAAGTTAAGAGGTTGAGTTAAAAGCTGAGAATGCAATTTAAGAGGTTGAGTTTAAAGCTCAGGATGGAAGTGGAGAGGTTGAGTTAAAAGCTGAGAATGCAATTTAAGAGGTTGAGTTTAAAACTGAAAATGCAAGTTGAGAGGTTGAGTTTAAAGATGAGGATGGTAGTGGAGAGGTTGAGTTTAAAGCTGAAGATGGAAGTGGAGAGGTTGAGTTTAAAATTGAGGATGGAAGTTAAGAGGTTGATTTTAAAGCTGAAAATGGAAGTGGAGAGGTTGAATTAAAAGCTAAAGATGGAAGTGGAGAGGTTGAGTTTAAAAACGAGGATGGAAGTGGAGAGGTTGAGTTTAAAACTAAAGATGGAAGTTGAGAGGTTGAGTTTAAAGCTGAGAATGGAAGCGGAGAGGTTGATTGTAATGCTAAGGATGGAAGTGGAGAGGTTGAGTTTAAAGCTGAGGATGGAAGTTAAGAGGTTGAGTTTAAAGATGAGGATGGAAGTTAAGAGGTTGAGTTTAAAGCTGTGAATGCAAGTGGAGAGGTTGAGTTTAAAGCTGAGGATGGAAGTGGAGAGGTTGAGTTTAAAGCTTTGGATGGAAGTTGAGAGGTTGAGTTGAAAGCCAGGTTCAATCTTATTTCAACATTGTGACGTACATCATGCAAATCAAATAATCTAAACAACAAACACAATTATTTTACAAAAGATTTTCTCTAAAAAACGCGGTAAATGTTTTTAAATGAAGGCACAGATTTTACAAAGAAGTTTAAATAAGTTATAGAACAAATTTGAGGATCTGAGGCCGAATTTTAAGAATTTGAGGCGCGGCTCAAATGTAGTTGGTTCCACTTAAAATCGTTTCAAGATTTGGGCCGTCGCCCAATTGAAACCGGTTTTTGGGAGATATAAGACGNCTTGATTGATTAATAGATGAAGGTACAGCCTACAGGTTTGTTAAAAAAGGAACAAAAAGAAAAATGCATAGATTTGTCAAAATATTATTTCATACTTGACATGATTAGGAATAGTCAATGATCGGAAATTAACGCAAGTTAAGAACAAAAATGAATTATTAGGAAAGTTAAAATGCATGTAAATTAGGAACAATATTATAACTTTAATTGATGAGTAAGACACATTACCATATGTATATATGAAAGTTAGATAGGAACATATAATATAAGTTAAATTTCTTACAAATATCCACATTTAAATAAATAGCGCTTTGCGTGCGATGTTTTTGTTTCTATTTTAGAATTTTTGTTCCTATTTTCAGATTTTTTTATCTTAAAAAATCTCGCCCCCCCCACCCCTCGGCTGAAATCCTGTGTCCGCCCCGGCGTAAACGGAAGATAGTCTACAATCTTGTTTAGCAAAAGTATTGAATTTAGGGTCTAGAATAGCGAGGAAATGCAGGTGGCCACAAGCCACAATATTTTTCCCAACCATGCTTTTTGTCTTGCGGCAATTACTATGGAAGGGGAAATGATGTGGCTCATGGCCACCTGCCTTCCCTCACTCTCTCTTCTAGGTTGTAGGGTTTTAATTACAATAAATACAAAGAAAAAAAATCATTATCATATTTTTGGCTTAAAAAAAGTACAGAATTTTTCGTATATTTTCAAAAGTAATTGATATATAAAATATACCTTGGATGAGAAATATAATGAAATGATATTGCTCGTTCACTACAGCAGTCAAACCCTTAACAAATTTGTGAACAGGGTTGCCAAAAAGAACGAAACTTCTGAGACGACTGTTCGGAATTTATACTGTCAGATTCATGATTCCGTTTTTACGGTGAACTTGCTTCTCTCTCTACCAAATCATTAAGTAAAAGCAAATTAAAATCTTAGAATTTAAGTATTAAATCTTAATTTAATCTTTAACCAATAATTAGTTTTAAACTTTTAAACTATAGCAGCCTATGAATATACTTTGCTAGTCTGTTTGTTTTCAACCGATCGATAAACGTTAAAACAGCTGAACCGATCAGGCCCACATTTTTTATGGAACCTAATCTAATCCCAGGAGAGATTATGGATGGTTAGAATTGAACAAATTTAACTTAACAAATTTTGAATTTTCAAAATCCACGAAAAACAACGACAACAGAGCAACAATTAAAAGTTTATAAGATGGGCGCGAAATGCCCTAGAAGCCGAGTCATGGAAGTTTGTAGTCAGATTTTGACTCCACTGGAGACCACCGGAGGGAATTCTTTTTCACTGGAGGGGGTTTGAAAAAATGCTTTTTACAATTCAAAACTTTACGCAGGGTGATTTACATTCCACTGGAGGGATTCAGATGTCCTTCCTGGGGGGTTATAATTCCACTGGAGGGATTCAGTTATCCTTCCAAGGGGTTTATAATTCCACTGGAGGGATTNAATCACTCTGCGTAAAGTTTTAAATTATAAAAAGCATTTTTTAAACCCCTCCAGTGAAAATAAAATCCCTCCGGTGGTCTCCAGTAGAATCGAAATCTTACTACGAACTTCTTTGAGTCCTAGAAGCCTAGTTCTGAAAAACATAAATACAATATTCCGTCAGTCGTCACAAATATCGGCTTCCTTTCAGAATATTAAGAAGAATCTATTCAAATATTTCAAAATTTTATGTTCAAGACCGAAATACATTAGCCCAGATATTTTGTCAAGCTTGGGCCTAATTTTTTAAGTTGATACGCAGTAAAGTAGGAGAGAAAATATCATCATCTATATCATCAAACTGTCAGCTTTTTTAAACTTGTCGAAAACTATATTGAAACTGGTGATAAACCTGTTAGTGGTTTTTTCATCATATATGTAGACATCCAGCTACCCTCAGTCAGTGTCATCATTGACCAAATGTGAAGAGGGATAAAGGTTTCTTCATCTCTCTAAAATATGAAAGGGAGTGTTTGCGAAAAAATTAAAGGGGGTATAGGCTTACGTCGAAAAATTATCGATGGTGATCGCTACTNAATTGAATATAAAACAAAAATTAAACAATTTTACATAATGTCACTTTTATGACGTTAACAAATTTTTATTACCAAATTGTCACTTTTTTGTTGTTACCAATTTGTCATTACCAAATTGTCACTTTTGTGAGCTTACCAAATTGTCATTACCAAATTGTCGATACCAACTGTCACCTTACCAAATTGTCATTACCAAATTGGCATTACCAAATTGTCATTACCAAATTGACATTAACAAAAATCCGCCCATCCTATTCCGTCTATAAGGAGAAAATTGTTAAAAACTACTCATACTGAAGAACGTAGCGTTCATACAAATTCAGACCGTTACAACATTCGACTCGGATCGTAAAAAATCAATTTAATTACAAACAAATCATTCAGATATTTCAACCTATAATCATCGATCATTTTTCTACGCATTTGTATATAGTTCATATTTCAAAATATTTTTGTTTTGTTTCATATATACTATGTATATAACAATTATTTTTTGACGCTAGGTGTCGTTGGAGTCTCTTTCACGAGGAACTCCAGAAGCATCAAGAGCAGAGACACCTAGCGGCCAAATAAACCAGAGTTTACAGAGCCTAAGGAAACCATTTAACCTAATATGCTCCATAGAAGAGATTGGGAATGTTTCATTTGGTGTACCGTCCAGTTTAGCATTATATAGATTATTTAGTCTGCATGTAGTACTAGCTGTACAACTTACTCTAGCTGTGTAATTAAAAGATCTGTCCAATACTTCAAATAAAACGGAGTTTACTGTATTAAAGGGACTGTAAGCGTAATTTTTAAGTGACCTTCCATTTAACATGGTACCCTTTAAACCTTTTTCTGATCAATCACGTGGACGACATTGTAGTTTTTAAACACATTCATGCAGAAGTTTTTTTTGTAGAGAAACCACAATTTAAAATGATAAATTTTTCAAATTATGTACCGGATGTCTAATTCATACTTAATGTAAAACCTTAATGTCCCTAGATACGGAGGGATGAACGCCTAGCCTGGAAAGACACCAGGCCATTTCAGCATCTTCTCTTCCATCCTGGTACAGAGCTTTATAAATACAATTCAATTCTACGATTTGATTCGTTAACAACAAGGGCTATTTTTTTTTTATTAAATCCCCCCGCCCCTTATTTATCCCTTAATATAGAAGTAACTATTTATATTTTTACTGTACAAGTATGTATTGCAAAATTCCTATTTTTTATGGGTAAAATAAATCAGTGTTTGACAAAAAAAATAAGAAATAGATGTAGACAGTAGACACAGCTTGAAAATGATGATGACTGTAAGACATTGATCACCATGGATTTAATAGAAAAGGGGCAAAAGCTTAAAGGGTAAAACAGGTAAAGGGAGCCAAGAAATTCTCTTATGAGCTTTTGACAGGCCAGGTGGCCAAACGTCTCGTAGGCTAGGGGGCTAATCAATAGTTTATTACAGACTAAGCTTCAAAGACCATAACTAGTTATGGTAGAACAGGGGGGTGGATTTCACTTAAAGGAATCATGAGTCTTTGCCACAAACTCTGATTTTCTAATCCTTAGACGTTTACAACCCGATTTCTTAGACATTGTTCAAAAATTCTGGTATATCAAATAGTTTTAGCTTGAAAAAAAGGTTTACACCATCAAATCTAGGGATTATGAAATTTAAACTTGTAACAAAAACTCAATTTTTTTTGAATTTATAAGAACAATTTTAAATCTGTTCATTATTGACAAAGTGACCTCTCTTTTGCCAGTGGGATTTTATATTGAAGCACCCAAATTACGGTGTGTCCCGATAAAAACCCGTTAGTGGTAGCTAGAGCCTCAATTTTGAACCTATATTGACAATTTTGGTAATTTTTGATCTCTAGATCTTATATAAATTTAAGTTTTGGATTTCCCCTCATGCAAAATAAGGATTCATTGATGAAATTTAGACCCTAAACTAAGTAACTTGAACCATCTTGAACAAAAAATTAAAAGCGAGGTGGTTGACTTGAACCCTGCAATTTAAAAAACAGTCATGATGGCGGCCATGACCTAGTAATTGAAATGTTTTACTGTAAACATTCATAATAAAGAGCTTTAAAATTTTGTTAATACTGCTAGAAATGATATTTGTAGTAAAAGCGTATTTAGGTTTTTCTCTAGATTTTTTTTGGCTCCAGAGGAATTCCGCATTTGAAACTTCAATAAAGTTTACAACGTTCGTTTACAAATTTTTAGTTGATATAAAAAATGTCAAAATTCTCAATATTGATCCAAAATATTGAGGATCTATAGTTACCACTTCAGTTTTATTTTGACACCCTGTACTCTGTAGGCTTCAACGAATATAGTGATATTATACTTACATCTTGCTCTTTTTCATTCAAAATTCAGGGGTAAATAAGGGTAATAGTACATGTTATCAGATTTATTAGTAATTGAATCGGAAATTTTCTGTGGATATTGTAAATATCGAAGGCTTGATCTAGCCATCAAAGGTAGATACTTTTAAAGGATCTGAATTTTTGCCACGCACTCAGATTTTCAAATCCCTTTTTCTTTGTAACTTAATACCGTAGATCTTTGATATTTCAAACTATGAATTCAGGAAGATCGAATAGTCTAAAATTTCACCATTAGATTTAGGGATTAGAAAATTTCATTGTGTGGCAAAGACTCAATTCCTTTGAGGATAAATGCTTGATCACTCAACAAAAGTTAGCCTTACAGGGTATGACCATCAAGGGATATGAAAGAGAAATTTATGGAATCCGTAGATCTGTGGAAGATTGAGATCAAGTCTTGATACTGAGATAGAACACAGAAGTTCAGACTAATCAAATTAAAAAAAGGATTGATTTTTTGTTGCACTCTCCAGCTTAAGGAAATGCTAATTTCTTTAAAATCATAAAATTAAAAAGTGTTCGACACAAACTCTAACTTTCATCCCTACATCTTTGCAACCAGATTTCGTAGACCTTTCATGTTGTATAGTATATAAACTCTCTTTAATAACCTAAGCATGAAATATCAAAGTTTAAATTAATCAGGTTGCAAAGATACAGGAATTAAAAAACTTGACTAATAAATTCAGCACAGTCTGAAGTTATAAACACATGAAAGATTTCAACGCTGGGGAGTAGGGTGCATGAAGAAATTATGCAGTTTATGTATTTATCCTCACCTTTTTAGCATTGATTTACAAATTTTAATGGATTTTTACGTATGATAACAATGACTATTATCATTAATTTACCCCTACATAAGCTTTTATTTGTAAATGCTTCAGTCACTACAAGTTCAACAGCTTTTCTAAACACAATATATATTCATTAATAAATTAGACTTTTGTTTAAAATAATGTAGTTTATACCAATTTATTCAATGGTACCGGTATGAATCAGACAATACCCTCGTTACATGGAAATTATGCGTTCAGTTCCTTTGAGCGTGTATTTCTAAATACTGATATGCAAGTTTAAAATGAAAGTGAAATATAAATTAAATAATTAAATGCTATTTCAATATCTCATGAATTTCGTATTTTTTTTGTTTTATTTGTGTAGTCCTTAATCATGCTGGAGCTTCAAAATACTTTATTTTGTCATTAACATGTTTATGGGTATTTTAACAATATTATTGTTGGGTTTGAAATCTACTCACAAAAGTTGTTTCCAACCTCCTGAGGCTAAAAGCGGCCGTGATTTCTAGTTTTTCTGGGTAGTGACAGTCGTGTTAAACTACCGCACCAGTCAAATGTAGGGTTTTAAGATAAATTCAATTATACAAAAAATCTAACCTTTCAGGGTTCTCCCGGGTACCTTAGGTATTATATTCACGAAGAGAACAAAATATTTTGTGTACATCCTAAAAAGATAATTCCGTATTCCCATTTTTCTAAAAATTGCTCTTAAAAACACCATATAGTTGTCTGAACTGAACAAATAAACTATAAGGTCGGATTCTACAGGTCATTGGCAGACATAAAGTGTTCTTCTTCAAAGCTTGAAAATGGTAGGATATCACGGGAAATGAGCATTGAAAATATTATCTTGAGCATAAAACGATGAAAAATGATCAAAAGTCATGCTTTTTCTGCAGGTACGTTTTGCCAATTATTAAGTGAAATATACAATCTGAACAATACTGCAAGAGTTAAAAACATACCAGCCTTACTGCAGAATCCGACCCTATGTTTTATTTCTTCAGTTTAGACCTTTAAGTGGTGATTTTATAATCAATTTAAAAAAACCATGATACTTAATTATCTGTTAAGGCTTTACACCAAATAATTCGTTCTTTTCATGAATCTGTTGCCTAAGGTACCTGGTAGAACCCTGAATGGTTAGATTTTTCGGACAGTTAAATTTATCCTAAAAACCTACATTTGACTAGTGACTGGCCATTTCTTTTAAAATCTATGATTAGTATTTTCTACCTGGAAAGAAGATATCCTGCCCCTCCACTCACTGTTCCCCCCGGTACTTCAAGATTATAGTGAGCACCAAAGAAGGTTGGGATATCAGGGTCATGTAGGGCTAAAACATCAATTAATACAATGCAATACAGTGACACCCAGAAACCTGTGGTATAGGGATACGACATTGAGTAATAAATGAAAAATGCGTCTGTGCACACTGCTCAATTGATTGTACAACTTAAATACAACAGTCGTCTTCCTTTTCCACAGTTTTATTGGTTTCACAGTATAAATTTCATATCATTACTATAACCAGGAATTTCTGTTCAAAAAAGGTAATACAAAACAAAGTATGAAAACAACTATGTTTTTATTACAATTAAGTTTGAAATTGCAACTAATTTCGATTATAACTAAGTTTGATTAAAACTAATTTTGATTATAACTAAGTTTGATTACAACACAGTTTGATTACAACTAAGTTTGATTGCAACTAATTTTGATTATAACTAAATGTTATTGCAACTAAGCTCGATTGCAAGTTAGATTACATGTAAGTTTGACTACAACTAAGTTTGATTGCAACTAAGTTTGATTACATCCAGGTTTGATTACAACTAAGTATGATTGCAATTAAGTTAAATTACACAGAAGTTTGATTGCAACATAGTTTGATTGCAACTAATTTTTATTGAAACAAACTTTGATTACAACTAAGTTTAATTATAACTAAGTTTTATTAAAACAAAATATGATTGCAACTAAGCTCGATTGCAACTAAGTTCAATAACAACTATGTTTGATTGCAACTATAGTTTTGTTGCAACTAAGTTTGATTGCTTCTAAGTTTGATTGCAACTAAGCTTGATTGCAACTAAGTTTGATTGCAACTAAGTTTGATTGCAACTAAGTTTAATAACAACTAAGCTTGATTGCAACTAAGTTTGATTGCAACTAAGTTTGATTGCAACTAAGTTTAATTGTAACTAAGTTTGGTTGGAACTCAGTTTAATAACAACAAAGTTTGATTGCAACTAAGTTTCACAGCAACTAAGTTTGATTGCAACTAAGTTTGATTGCAACTAAGTTTGCTAAAAAAGTGTCTTTGATCATAAAATTACCAAGCATTGCATGAAGATTTTCCATTATAACATAAGTATCATCATCCGCCTTCAGAACCCAATCAATCTTAGAAATTATTAAAAATACAAAGTGGTTTAGATATTTAAAATAATTTGATTAAGGTAACTTATGATCCAGACAGCAATATAAAGTTGCACAAATTTTCATGAATTGGTAGACTATAAAGTGCCACACCGCTTTAGCCTTTTGATTTTACCTTACTAACTCAATTAAACTTTTTTGTAGACATATTAATGTATATTTTTTTAACTATAATGTGCGAGCTTGCAATCTTAGTACTACTGTAAAGGAGACCTTCAACTTTTGAATTTAAAAGTTTAATTTAATCTATTCAAAATGTTCTAAAATTTGTAGGTGGAAACCTATTTCTTATCAATTTTTAACAATTAAATTTTTTTAAATGTTAATCTTTAATCTTATAAATTGGAAAGAGGCTTCCGTTCCGATGCCAGCTCACAACTGAGGAGCTTATGTTAAACCACAGCGGACTAGGGTCAATTTGAATTCAATCTGGCCCAACCCTTTGTACC
>NW_019397714.1:4249-34987 GCF_000591075.1 Eurytemora carolleeae | reverse complement strand
AGTGTTCTACTAAACATGATATTGACCTACAGTGTTCTACTAAACATGATATTGACCTACAATGTTCTACTAAACATGATATTGACTTACAGTGTTCTACTAAACATGATATTAACCTACAGTGTTCTACTAAACATGATATTTGACCTATAGTGTTCTACTAAACATGATATTTGATCTATAGTGTTCTACTAAATATGATATTGACCTACAGTGTTCTACTAAACATGATATTGACCTATAGTGTTCTACTAAACATGATATTTGATCTACAGTGTTCTACTAAACATGATATTGACCTACAGTGTTCTACTAAACATGATATTGATCTACAGTGTTCTACTAAGCCTGATATTTGACTTACAGTTTAGGATTTCATATTGTGGTTTCATGAAAATTGCAAGACAGTGACTTGGGTTTAAAACGGGCCATAAAAAAGGCTTTTGAATTCTCTGAATTATACATTTTCCATTTTTAAGCCATAAAAAACGACAATTTCTTCAACATTATTGTTAGATCAATGTTTAAAGGGTACCGTTGTGAATTGGAAATGACCCTTTTTATGTGTTAGATAATTTGAACAAATTTTCGACGAGGGTTCCTTTAAATAACGTTTATTATATATACCTTAGCTGGATTATGGAGGACAGGTAGACCAAAATCTCCCAGGTCTGACTTTAATTTTTTTTTTATTAGAAAACAATATCTATTACCTTCAGACTAATTACAAAATAGTTTTATGGGTCACTAAATTTGTTATTTTTAGAGTACAGGGGACTCATAAAATTATGGTATAGGATGTTAGATTCAAGTTATTTATAAGTAGTCAATTGAACACGAAACGCAACAATTTTGAAGTGTACAGTACACTGTACCAAGGTAATAAGGCAAGTTTCAAGTCTGAGTCCAACCTTCAAGATGAGAATATTTTTTGAAAATCTGGCCTCGTTAGGGCATAAAACATGGTTAGACTAAAGTTTTGCAATTATTTTTTTAATGTTGAAATCTTCAAATCCATGAGAATGATATCAAAGTTTATTTAGGTTAAAAATTAAACCTCTTCTGCCTCCAAAATGGCTAACTTTCATGATCCAAAAATTATATCAAACTATTAACTTGAACATGGTCTAAAATCTTTTCGTTTCAACCCAAATAAAAAAATTCCAAATTCTCAAACCTCTGGGAATTTGGGAAATATCCCAAGTAGCTATGCATTTGAGAATTTTCCTATATCATAAAAATTTCCCAGATTCCAAGGCATTTGGGAAATTTTTAAAAATATTTCAAATACATCACTATCAGATTCCAACAGGAATTTAGGGAATCTGAGGAATTTGCCAATTACCCAGGCCTTTGGGAAATTTCCCTAATACCTAGGAATTTGGGGAATTCCCCAGATTCACAGGTATTTGTGAAATTTCCAATTTTGACAATTTTTCAAATTGCTCGGGAAACTAGACATGAAGTCATTACAAAATTTTGCTAATCTATAAAAAAAATCACAGTCGGCAACAACTTTGAGACATCACATTATTTACCTACGTACCTTTGTGCTTAAAAAGTACAAAAAAGTACATCGACTTCCCCATGTATCATATACTCTAAATTAAAATCATAATATAACCAGGAAACAGTGATATTTGTTCTTTCTTTTAATAAAAAAATGTCAAATATGTAAATACAGTAGGACCCGAAAAACTATGGAATAGGAAGACGACATCTAAGCAATGTTATGTGTTTATAATTGATGCCAGCTTTATAAAGCATATAGTTTTACTAGCAGGATGTAAATTAACCTTTTGAATGAAATGGGTTTAACTTAACAATGGGCCGTGTTTTATGTTCATATGAAAATTATTCAAATTAGATTATACTTGATTCTAACAGCTGTTTCCTATTGCATACTTTTATCGGTGTCGCTGTTTTGATAAAAAAATACTCATTTTAAATTTTGTTGAAAAAGGTATCCACCATTTTAATGCTATCAGGAATCAGTTATGACAGTTAATATTGTATCGGTTAACAGTTAACATTGCATCTGGTAACAGTTAACAATGTGTCAGTTAACAGTTAACATTGCATCAGTTAACAGTTAACGTTGCATCAGATAACAGTTAACATTGCATCAGTTAACAGTTAACATTTCATCAGTTAAAGTTAACGTTGGATCAGTTAACAATTAAAAATGTATCAGTATAACTTACGCTTGTGCTTTTTTGCTTAATGCAGATGGCTGGGTTAGAATAAGACAAAGCACTCTGTTAAAATAAAGACATTTTATATCAAGCCTTTCTTCTTCGAACAACAAACAATAAGTTTTTGTCTGCTTTGGTTAATTTTTGACATTTGAAATAAAATCTGAATTTACAATTTTGGCATTTATCATGGGGCCATGTAGGGTTTCCTGCAAAAGCAAATTTTTGCTTATGAAAACAACTTCGCGAAATTCTCACAATTTTTAAATGAAAAAAAATTTGAGGAACGGTGCGCAATTCCGCAGGAAAAAGATGCACGAAAATTGCGCAATAAACCTTTTAAGTTTTACAACATGTTGGAAATATCTACCACAAATCCCAAAGATATATATGGACATTCTTTTAGTGTTGACAGTCCGGGAAATATTTATTAGTTGGTAACAGTTTGGCTGCAGGTCAGTATTGATGTATTAAAGGAATTCAGGAGATGATGGAGTTCATGGATTTCCAAGCAATCCTTCACATTCTCAAGCATTGGAAACAGATGAGATGAGAAAATTTCGAAATCTCATGCTTACTCCAACAGTTATGCCTGGGGATCCAACAGATGTAGTTAACACATACCATATTATCATACAGGGAAGATAATATGCCTAACAATGAAAATAATGAAGCAGTTAATCCCATATCAGAAAACCAAGCAGAACTTGAAAATGGAATTAGTGAGGACAATACAGCTGCTAGAGGAGTAGAAGCAACCCCTCCCCCACCCCCCCTATCTCTCTTGAAGATGATGACGTAGATATGGAAACGCGGAATAAGTTCATGGAAACCCAAGACGTATATGGAGTCAAGAGGTCAATCAGTAACATGTGTTCTGATATCATTCTAGAACCAGACATTAACATGAATACATCAGATATTACCAGAACACAGAAAAGACACAGAAATCAGCAACAAGGAGAGTGCAAGTGGAGACACAAAGGGATCAAAAGGAGTCACAAATAGTATCCTATGAACTAGAAGACAATCTGGATGACTTGGATCAATTGCCCGCTAGGACAATGCAATACCATGACAGAGAAAGGAAAACAAACTCCTCTTATCCAGGAACCATTGGACCTGGCCTGTATAGCCCTATTTTTCAACACTCTCTTCCCCCCCCCCCATTTGTAGCAAATAAAGAGGCCCATAATAAATTACGTCGTAAATTGTCCATAGCTAAATGGGCCCATTAGTAAATATGTGAATCATGTATTGCAATTAACCCATTCAATAAATGTAGATATATATAACTCTGTCATATCCATATTGTGATTGCTTTACTTCTTTTTATGCTGTTAAAGACACAATTCACATCTAACCTAAAGAAATATAACAGATGATATAGTAACTCTGTAGAGAGAGTAATTGTTCCTTGTTTTAGTAAACAGATCGAGGAATATTCCCTTTGATTTGGCATTGATAGTTGCGAGCTTCTGATTGATATCAATAGCTAAGGAGATTACGCCTAGTGCTTATGGCGTTGATAGATCACCACATTGTATCTGTGTGGTTCCCTGTTTTGATAAACAGGTTGAGGATTGCTTAACTACGTTATATATATAAGATTGCATAACTTGTAATTATGCTGTTAAAGACCCAATTCATATCTAACCTGAAGAAATATAACAGTTGATATAGTAACTCTGTACTGTTTACTGCGAGAGAGTAATTGTTCCTTGTTTTAGTAAACAGATCGAGGAGCATTCCCTTTGATTTGGCATTGATAGTTGCGAGCTTCCGATTGATATCAATAGCTAAGGAGATTGCGCCTAGTGCTTATGCCCAAGTAAAAATTTTGCGGAATATCCGCGGAAATTCCCAGGAATCTTTCCTGGGAATCCGCGGAAATTCCCAGGAATCTTTCACAGGAAAATCCGGTGAAAATGTTGACAGCTTTGCCCAGGAATTTCTCGTAACTCATTCCGAGGAACCAGGTCCGAGGAATTTCTTGTAACCCATTCCAAGGAAATTCTCGTAACTCTATCCAAGGAATTTCTTGTAACCAATTCCAGGAAATTTCTTGTTTTCCAATTCTTCAGAAAAACCAGAGAAAATTTGGGGAAATTCTTGGGAATTTCTAGCGAAAAGAAGGTGGAGGATTGTTCCCTTTGATTTGGCTTTAATAGTTGCGAGCTTCTGATAGATCTCGATAGCTAACGAGATTGCACCCATTGGCAGTGGCGTTGATATTTCACAGGATTGTACACAGGGTGTCCCAAAAAACATGGGAATTCAGTGACGAATTGGATATAGTCTTTGTCATGAAATAGCATTGTAATACCTAATTTTTAAAGCCATAATATTATTATGTCTGCTAGAGTTTATTTATGAAAAGGGTAAAAGGCTGTAAAGATGTGTCTATAATGTCTCTGCAAGATGAACAGTGAAGACGGACAAGTTTGTTTACTGCAATTTTCTTGTTTTACTAAGTACAACCGTATCCAATCAAAACATAAACAAAAAAAATGTGAACATAGCAGACAAAACTCTTACAGATTACAGCTTTTCTCAGTAGGTATCACTATACTAAATCAAAGAACTATTTAAAAAGACGATATCGAATTCGTCACTGAATTCCCATGTTTTTTGGGACACCCTGTAACTGTGTGTTGACATTGATAGTCAAGAGAATCTGAGTTGTACCTGGATAGATACGTTTCGAGAAACTGTTTTGGAGTAGGCATTTACTACACTTATTGTCTTTATTTCCTGATTGGAGATCTGTTTGGTTTAAACTGTTTAAACTTATTGCTGAGATGATGTTTGTATGATTTCTGGTTCATTTCTACTTCTAAATATAAATCATAATCATTATAAAGAGATGTAATTAGGTCGTCATTTAAAGTCTTTAAATTAGAAACGTCGCTAATGTTTTTTATTGCCTACGCGTCTGTGTACAGCTTAAGCTTAAAAGGAGTAATTGGCAAAATACTTGATTTTTGTAGAGCGCACATCTTGATTAGCAGTGAAATGTATCCTGAGGTCAAGATTTTGTGCAAAATAACGCTAATTTTTAAAGCTTGTATTTGATATCCACTGTGAGTTGTGGCAACTTTAAAATTTGAGAGAATTGTGTTTTCTCCTGGCCGTAATTAACGTCAGTGAGCATTAACCATACATTAATTAAAAATAACAGATAGGAAACTAAATGTCGTCTTTTCAAGATTTTGGGGCTTTTCGTTCACCATAGCCCCAGGGTAGAAGCCCAAAGGAGTTACGCACAGTCGGCGTAGAACAGGCTCTCTCTCTGTCTTTTAATTGTATGCTGCATTCGCGTAACTCCTTTGGCCGTCTGCCTCAGGGTCATATGTTTTGAATCAGAGATCAAGAATGACTGAAAACGTGTCGATACTTCGTTTTACATACAGGGTGTCAAATGAAACATGACAGTTTAGAATGTCATCCATAATTTCTTATGTTGTTTGATACCTGTAAAGACAATCATACAAATATTATATGGGAGTCATGTTATAGTAAAATTGGTTTCAAAGTAAAATATGTTGCAGAAAAAGAATTTTTTATTGAAATAAACTGCGAAAAGCCTTAAATATCTAATAAAATATATGAAAGAAGACTTTCATAATTAATTAACAACTGTCATGTTTCGTGGGACACCCTGTAGCTTCATATACATCGCAATTTTTTGGTTTTAATTGGTGCATTTTCAAAAAGAAAAATGTCTACATTTTTCCAGACAGACATGCCAAATTTATATAAACGCATTGTAAAATAAAACATAGAATATAGCAAACAAAATGAAAAAAGACCAATNACTGAAAACGCACAGGCGCAAGGAAATGACACACATTATCCAATTTTTTTTCAAGTGTCATTTTCATGCGTTCTTGCGCGGCGCAAGAACGCACTTTTTTGCTAAATAAAATGATATTTTTCAATTGAAATCAAAGTTTTTATTTAAAATGCACTGGCGCAAGGAACAACATGGATTGCTGATTTTATTTCGATTCAAGATTATCACAAATAAAAGAAAAGATAACGCACAAACGCACAGATATATTGACATATAACCCAAATTTTGATTTTGGGGCAGTTTACACCAATACAGCCTACCTAGCACTTAGCAGTCTGTGTATGTAGTAAACTATCTGTGTTATAGACTAGCACATCTGCACTCCAGACAAGATAATGGACAAGGACCCCATTTCTAAACATAGGTTGAACTGTTTCTCATAATTAAAACCGTCAGATATTTACGAGATTGATTTTTATGTTCTGATCCAATATTTATTTACTTTGTTGCACTTCTCCTAAAAGAAATGATTTTTAAAAACGGATCAGCACTATTTTCATATTTTTTCGCTTGTTTTTATTGACTTGTTTCCTTTTGAATTTAAGATCCAAGATTTAGTAATTTTGTTGCACTTCTCCTTTAAAATGAAGATAAAAAACACAGATCTGCATTATTTTTTCGCTTTTTCTAGTTTATATTTTCATATTTCCTTTTTGATTTTGTCTTCATTTGTGTTTTCCCTCCTGTATTTAACAGTAAAGTACGAAAAGTACTTTACAAAGTCTAAATTTTGTGTCAAGATTGCTGCTCAATATTAAGTATGTCTTTCATAACAGAGCTGTCGATACTTTAGATCTCAATTTTATATATTCCTGAGCAAGTAGAGAGTATATAGCGAAAAGCCATTTGTTAACCTTGTGATTTTTTTTATATAAAGATATTTCCGTTATGTTTTCTCAATAAAAGTTTGAAGAAGAAGAATTTCTAAACATGCCATCTATTAAGTACGATAAGAACATATTCATTCTTATAAAAACATATTTCCAGGACAACTATTTTACACAATGTGAACCGGAACCGTTTCAATTTTTATACTTGTGTAAATCTTTTATCCAAGTGATATTTAGTAAATGTGAATTTTATGTATGAATTTCAATCATAATTAAATTAAAAATATACAATTACAATGATGAAAATGTTATTATTATATACAAAACATAATTATACGGATCCAGACAAACTTTTAAAATATATAAAGAGACACCTAGCGTTTATAATATAAACTGAAATTATCTTTTATAGTGTTGTCTATTTGAAGACTCGTGGGAGAGAATATATCAATAATGCTTCCCCCCCCCCTCCTTCCCCTCCATACTCAACGTGTCCTATTTCACAGAACTTTCCCTCAAGAAGTTGTATTCTGTGGAACATGTGTTTAGCAGATGTTGGGTTAGACATGAGAATATATATATTGTCAAGTTAACACAGATTCTTATTTCAAACTTCCATGGAAATTAGTTCCAATGTTTAACCATAGGCGACTCTTTTGTACTTATACATTAACAGATATTATAGTATAAAAAAATATTTTTGTTTTGTCAAAAAAAATATGTGTTTTGCATTAAAACATAATTCATTTTAAAGTTTTAAAAATTTTGTGAAATATTTTATTGTTATCCATGGAATAATATTTTTAAGTTAGATATTGACATATATCACAGAACCACCAAATGAATTGAGTCAGTAATTAGTTGAAAATCGGTCATGTGGCGGTGACGTGATTATTTTATGCAGGTATTTAGTATACCTCAATTCATATCGAATAGAACATTAATCTGCTTTGACATATAGACAACAAATTCCTTCACGTTTCTGGAGTTTTTCTAGATCTAATAATTCCTGCAAACACACATGTGACATTTGTGACAATGCACGTATATTATAATTTATAATTTTAGTACTTCTGATCTCCAATGTGTTTTAAGTATAATATTTTTAAACTAATTTAGTTATTCTTTTATGTAACTCTTCAAGACTAAATTGAATTCTCTTAAAATAGCTTCCTCAAATAGTGATCTTTCTAATAGTTTAACATTTTATCTTCAACAATTGGATAATCTTAAGTACTAAAAGACTCTTAGATAGTTATCTATAAAGTGACTTACTTTTTAGAAGATGTTATAGTCCGTCAAGTATATTTCACAATAACTTATGGAAGAGTGGCAATACATAAACTTTACATGGTATTTATACTAAATCACAAAGGGTTACAGTTTGTGTAAAAACATCTATATATACTAGCTATACAAAGATTTATTTTACATAGTTTCATTGGTTACGATTCTGGTTGTACATCACACTATTGGTCGATTTTCATGGTTATCTGGTTATGTGGATCTACTATTGGTNCAACGTTACACTTTTTATAAGTTGAACTTTGAAATAAAAATCTTTTCGTTACGATATTCAATCAAATCACAATTCATTTTTCCAACATTAGACTTTCAAGCTCCCATTGGAAACAAAACATTTCTTTACGTTATGGTCAAAAAAGTTGTAGATATTAGAAAAATAACGTTACATTTCCACAAAACGCTAACGTTGGGGGTATATTCCTCTAACGTTAATGTTTAACATTAACGTTAGGTATGAGCTCCTATAACGTTCACGTTACATAGAATATATCCAAACATTACACATTATTGTAACGTAACGTACAAAAACGTACATTTTACGTTACGTTACACTATCCTTGACATCTCTACTCCGCAAGATGGACAGTGAAGACGTACAAGTTTACTCTTTTGATGATCTACTGCAATTTTCTTGATTTGCTGAGTACAACCAAATGCATTCTAGACATAAACAAACAAAATGTGAACATATCAGACGAAACTCTTACAGATTACAGCTTTCTTAGTAAATATCACTATACTAAATCAAAGAATTATTTTAAAACACGATATCAAATTCGTCACTGAATTTCCATGTTTATTGGGACACCCTGTATCTTATTTTTTTTAAGTTCAAATGTTCAGTTGATTTGTTAATTTTCGTTCAATATCGAAAAAGATTTCTGATAAAAAGGAAAAAGAGTTTCCATGACTCATTAAGAAGATCAAAATTTCCCCTTCTCAAGCCCCCATATTAGCTTTTTTTTTGTCGTCCGGTAGCCATAAACCACAACCATTTGTTCTAGTACATGCCAAAACATTTAAGTCTTTCAGCAATTGATACATTTTTAAATTTTTTTTTTGAAATTGCGATTCTTACAATCCTGATGCAATACACAAAATATGATACTTTAAAGAAATTTTAAACGTTTATTTCTGATAAATCAATTGTGTCTTTAGTTGGTAACTAAATTTTTCTTTAAAAAATGCAATTTTCGCTTGTGGGTGTCCTTTGTACTGAAAGAATATGTTATGGTGCATCACCAGTGCAGTTAAAAAGAAATTTTAGAGGGAAGATTTCATTTATATATTATTTATATATTATGTAAAAAATAAGCTGGGCAGTTTACATTGAAATAGCGCGTCATTATTATTACAAAATATAATCTAAATATAAAGATCTTGTAAATATATTTGACGTTGTTGGATTTTTTAAGTTCATTTCAAGGCAATATTTTTACCATTTGAAAACATAATGATTGCCAAAATAATAAAATCTTTTGGCATTGAAGACCAAAAGGTTGTGGCTATATTTGCCGGAAAACAAAATATGGTAATATAGGGAAAATGTTGTGGCTTATGGCCGCCTGCATTCCCCCATTTTAAGGAGTGTCTTTTTATATTTTTCATCCATTGAAGCTTACATCACCTGATTTAGTGCCTCCCCCCACCTTTGCAACATTGTACCCCCCCTGAAACCTTACGAAAATACATAAATTTAAGTTTACATAGTTAAAAAAGGTATCAATATTTTAAAATGTGTCCCCCTACAAATGCTCTCGTACACTCCTATTTGTTATAGTTATTATATTTTACAAAGAGAAGATGCTCATAAATAAAAGCAACAATTGAAACTTCAAACACAAGATGGCAGCAAAGCTTAGAATTCTAATTCTATATATAGTCATTATTAGAAATATTTTCTGGGACAATGTTGTGAGTTATTCTACACCACTGTTGAAAGATAAGAAATTCATCTCATCTTGGAAAACTTTCAGGACCTAACCAGTACCAATATAGTAGCCCGGTCTCCTTTAACATTTTCTTAAATAGGATCAGAACAGGTTTCCAATACAAGATGAGAAAAAAAATTTATTAATTTTTCATATTACTTTGCTGAAAGATGTGATTGAAAACGCACAGGCGCAAGGAAATCACATACATTATTCGAATTTTTTTTCAAGTGTCATTTTCATGTGTTCTTGCGCGGTGCAAGAACGCACGTTTTTGCTAAATAAAATGATATTTTTCAATTGAAATCAAAAAGAATATTGATATATTTAGATCAAATAATTAGGTTCCTTGGTTCAGTATTTACTAGCTCAGGAACCCAGCTTTGCCTAGAGATTTAAGTTAAGAATATTGATACATTTAGATCAAATAATTAGGCTCCTTGGTTTAGTATTTACTAGCTCAGGAACCCAGCTTTGCCTGGAGATCTAAGCTAAGAATATTGATACATTTAGATCAAATAAATAGGTTCCTTGGTTTAGTATTTACTAACTCAGGAACCCAGCTTTTCCTGGAGATCTAAGCTAAGAATATTGATACATTTAGATCAAATAATTAGGTTCCTTGGTTTAGTATTTATATAGATATATAGATAGTTATATAGATAGATATATTACCTGATACAAAATACGTTTTTCCTCATACTCTGTTCCTGTAGTGAGTGGGTTTGTTCTACTGTGCAAACTGAAATTAGTTCTCCTTCAAACATTATTTGATTGATTGAAGTTTAAACTTTGCATACTAATTTAAACTTTTTATATTAATGTTCTACTTCAAACATTATTTAATTAATGGATATTATAACTTTTCATACTAATTTAAACTTTTTGTATTAATGTTTTAGTTCAACACTATTTAAGTAATTGATATTAAAACTCTTCATATTAATTTAAAATTTTCAAAAAAAAGTTCGGTCTATGTAAAAAAAAATCTCATTTTTTAGATTTTTTTGACCATTAATGCTATCGGTCTAATTTGTTTTCAGCTTGCCTTGAAAAATTTAGCTATGAACATGCATTTCAACCCTATACCTATTCTCTGAACTTTTTATTCAGAAGATGTTTTAGGGTTTCCAATCGGAATTCAGATGCCCGGAATTGCACACAATAGTTTCTTCTGCTTGCACCATGAAATTGCGCTAAATTGCACTAAAATGGCGAAAAAGAAAGCAATTAAATATTCACGGAATTGCACGGAATTGCGTGCAGCGGAATTGTTTTTTTCATCTAAAAATCAATATTTTTAACTGTTTGACTTACAAATTTATGCAGCAGATACAAGAATTGAAATATCTCTGTAAATTTTAAAATAATCGAGGCCCAAGTTTCACTATTGTTTCAACAGTTTTCAAATTTTTAACTTTCTATTAATTTTTTAGTTAATTAACAGTTTAAAATGATACATTTTTCATTCGTTGAAATTGGATAAACATTGAAATGGAAACTTTTTTTGGTTAAAATTGTAAGGTTTGTTTAATCAAAATTAGTTATTTTGCTACAGTGAGAACCAGAAAACTATGGAACAGAAGGACAACATAGCAAAAAACATTAAATAGTATCTTATTAAATCACTTATTCAGTTAAATTGGTCTGATTGAGTCTAAAATGTCGTCTTCCTATTCCAGAGTTTTCTGGTTATCATGCTGCACGTGAATATTATAAAACAAAAGATTAAGCTTAAATTCAATTTTCTTAGAATTTCAGATTAGTTCCCACTTGAAATTTGTATGTTCCCACTTGTTTCCAACTATTTCCCACTAATTCCCACTAGTTTCCCAGTTGTTCCCACTAGTTCCCACTTGAAAATTGTGGGTTCCACTTGTTTGACACTTTTTCCCTCTAGTTCCCACTAGTTTCCCACTTGTTCTCACTAGTTCCCACTTGAAATTTGTATGTTCCCACTTGTTTTCCACTATTTCCCACTAGTTTCTGACTTGTTCCCACTAGTTCCTACATGAAATTTGTATGTTTCCACTTGTTTCCGTAGCTGTGTCGACTGGATGGCTCAGAAAACGGGGTATACAGCACAAGCTCAACCCTCTGACAGTTTTATAGGACATAGAAACAGCAGAACACGATCCCGAGGACTCCAACAACGGCAGCTGACAGGAGGAGATTATATATGAGAACCTTCTGATCCTTCTAATCTCCAACACCTAGCTTCAGGAGCACCAGTTGGAACTGCTTGGTCCCCCTCGTCATGCTTCTTGTGAGCCACAGGACCACTGAGCCAATCTAAAGAAAAATTCATTAAACAAGAAATAAATAAAGAAAAAATAGTCACTAAAGGAAAGGTAATAAATAGTTATAACTGGCTTATATCTTGGAATTATTCAGTTAATCATTCGATCTAGTTTAATTTGATTTTATTTCTTTAAATTCTCAATGATTTGTGAAGCAATTCTCATTTTAGCGAGAAAAGTTTCAAGATCTGAACATTTTCTTTCTTCTTTACAATTCATAATCGAATAATTTAGATTGAAAAGATTTCAAACAGAGCTGGGAACTTTTGAATGGTGGATATCAGAATTAATCCTTGATCCAATCTTTTTCTTGATCTCGAGATTAAACAATACTTGTTCCAGACCAACTAACTGATTAGGATTGAAGATATTTCATTCATAAGTTTTCAGCTCAGAGTTAATAAGCACATGTCTTACCTTTAAATTTGTCCCTCTCTGGATCTGTCACCGGAACCACATCAAGCGGGTACGTCTCCGGAGCAACAGTTGTAGAAGAGTACCATCTCTGCCCAGGATATTCTCCGATAATCATCTTGAAAAAGGAAGACAATATTTACAACAACAAGAATAGAAGAAGAGAAAGTAGAAAAGAAAGGTCCTGTCAGGATAGAAGATGGAAGAAAAGTGCCAGGCAAATGTGTTGAAAAACGGTTGTCGGCCCGGGAAACAGATAAAGTATCAGAAAAGAGCATGAGCACTACTAGCGCCATCGGGAGGAAATAGCATTACTCAGATTACTGCTTTTTTATTTTTTTTAGTGTGATTTGGAAGCTTAAAGAGAAATAAACATCCCTGTCGAGCGGGGTTTTGTGCATGGTGGTGAGTACTGAGTGCTGATTGGTAGAACCTGTGGCTTCGTGCAGCCAGCCTAATGAATCAAGCCAAGAGTCAGGCAGTTGAGATTTACCAGCCTAGCAGTTTCCATACCTCCATTTCGCAGCCAAGCGTCATTAGCCCCCCGACTGAAATTCTGGAACCTTCCTAAAAAAATTCATAATAATAATTTTTATAGTTAAATAAATGTGCATATATCAATTCATAATAGTTCTTAATTCCGCTGATTTTTGGTTCCTTTCCGGAACAATTTATGTTTGATAACAAACACTGAATTGGTGACAAATCAAAACATAAACAAACCTGCCAGTTTTCTTGTGACCCCAAAGCTTGAAGGTTAATATGCACCATATTTTTATTTTTGCTGTGATATTTAATGAGCCTAAACTTTAATGTTTCGCCCAAAATGCTATAATCTCCAATTATTGATACCCTAGATCTTCTAAGACTAAGAGAAAAACTTTTATGTATTTTTTGACAAAAAATTGTCTGCAAAATTGGGTAGAACTTTAAACTCTAAAGTTGAACAATATTCAAGCTGACCCAGAGTTGAACTAGGAAGAATTGTTTGAGTACGAGAATATATTGAAGGGGTTGTGGAATCTAAGTAGCCCTGCCTATCATCACTTCACCATTCAATTGACCAAATGTTTTGTATTTATCATTTACAATAATATATGCAAAAGTATTTTTAGTTTAGTTTAGTAAGCCAATCTTTTATGATACTCCCAATTACCTGAATATTTTGTGGATCCCCTCTTCATGATCACAACTTTAGATAACAGTTGTATCAGCAAGGACAGAGAGGTTAAGAAGATCATATGTACCCTATATCTAAAGACTTCTCAATTATAGATACACCTCATCATAATAAACTCTATTTATTTATTTATTTATTTATTTATTTAGATGGGTCCAAAAATTATAGATAATTTAATTTACAAGGATTTGCATCATAATTCTCCAACTGTTGAATGATCCAGACCATGCAGATACTAACACGTTGATGAAGATTAGGTTTACGACCATCTTCATCCTCACAACCACATTTACAAGGTATAGGAAGCTTATAATTGCCAGGCAGTGCAGCACTTGTTACTCCAACTAGAAATGTAATTAAATTTCTTTAAATTTCTGACATAACGGAGTTGTTCAGGCAGAATGTCATAATTATTTACTTGAGATTTTATGTTAGTGACAAAAATGCATGACAAAATGCAAGACTGGTGATTAAGGGATTTCTAATAAAGAATGATGTTCATGCCTTGAACAAACTTGTTGTCTATCTTAACAGCAGAAGGACTTCCGGAGTTTCCAGGACATGCACTTCCAGTACTCGGCTTTATACACATCATAGATGGGTTTTCAATGGATATATTACTTAAATAGATACAGTTTTTCATTTTCATTTTTTTTCATTAAAGATCAGTTAAAATTCACCTTTTAGCTTGAAAACTGTTTAAATTATACTGCTTGATTTTTTTTGTGCATTCATCCTTGGACATCAAGTATGATTGAGCTTCTTTTAGCCTGTTAGTAGAATAGGGAGACATCCAGTTTTTGCTTTCCTTTACAAAAAAATACATTCAGTAAACAAGATAATCACTTTATTTCAGATATTTTAGTACTATGAAGTAAGTCTAATAAAAGGAACTAAGTTCTTGCCACATACTTTAGATTCTGTTAGCTTAGGTAAACTCAGTTGAATATCGAATGTTTACACCTTTAGGCTGCAAAGGGATAAGAAATTTGACTTTGTGTTAGTAATTTAGTTTCTTTGTGATTTAATTTCTTTTAAAATAGCCAGTACCCACCTCTATATAGTTAAAAATCCAGTTCCAATTTTTGTTGCACTTGGAACATATATTTTTTAATTCAATATTTTCTGTATTATCTGGAGCTAAGAGCACTTCCCTAAATATTTTTGCAGCATCCTCAAGAACAAAAGAAAAAATTCTTCGTTTGTATACAGATTCTTCAATTTTTTCTTCTAGTTTAGGTTTCAGAAGCACTTGCATTTGTAATGTTAGTTCATTTTTACTTGCATTGCTTATGCCGGCAGGTTTCAAGAAGTTCATTTTTTGATCATAGACCTTTTCAAAGTTTGGGTACATCTCTTTAAACTTTAAAAACAGCTTTTTCAGAAACTCTTCTTCTTTCTTGGAATCAATCATTCCACTTGTTGTGTTAACTTGAAGTGAGTTTAACATAAACTCTACTGGATCCAGCTGCGGTTTTGTAATTATTTTGTTATCAGTTAGTACTTTACTAAGATCTTCATCTTTCCCCCAGCCTAGTATTAGAGCCTCTTCTCCTTCATTAATAGCAGTTTCTTTCTGTGTTTAACCTATAGTATGCTCTAAAATTCAGCACACTGTCATATTGTTATTCATGCATTGTTTTGAGGTTTGTTTTTACACATTATAGTTTTTTTTGGCTTAAATGTGCTCTTGTAGAATCTGCTTGAATTTTGCTTTTATTATGCATAAAGCAACATTTTTTTCTGACCAAAGATATGATCCAAACCAATTTTTCAAAAGGACTTAACCTAACCTTTTGAAAAGTTGTAAAGTTTATGTTGATTATATGGCCACTATTATTTAAAAAAAGAAAGAAGTAATATGTAATACCCTGATTTTTTAAACTGTGCCGGAGTTGGATAATGGATATGATAAGTTCTTATAGGTTTTATTCCTGAGGCAGGCATATTGGTCCAACATTTTGATTAAATTCTAAAAGATTAAATATGGGAATAATTCATTATGTCAATCAAAATGTTTAGCAAAAATTATTTTGTAACAATCAAAATATTGGATTGGGTAATGAAAACTCAAAAATTAATAAACTCACCAATATTTTCAGTTATTACTATAGCAATGTCATATTCAAAAAGAGATAGACCACCATTATGTTTGTTATAATTAGGGTGAATGATATGTTTCTTTATTTTCACTCTTTGCCCTTCCTGCTTTTCATGGACCAAATCTGCAAATTCAAAATCAATGTTGTTATCTTCTCACAGAGTCATATAAACAGTCCTTTTAACTATGGTCATAGTCATATTAATAATTTCTATAGTAACTACTATAATCATGTTCAAGTCTATATGTATTTAGTATAACCCGATATAGGTGTTTACCATTGATACCAACAACTGCATATACATCGGTAGGAACTGGGGGATCAAAACAATGAGCAGCAGTCAATATAGCTCTTGGAGATATTATTGAAGCTGAACAAATCTGGCTGAAAAAAGAAAACAAATGTTTTGAATATTTCATTTCTTTTGTTATTGACAAACCTGCCGTTTTTTTCTTGCAAAGAAGCCATCCAGGGATATCTAAATTAATAAATTAATAATAATTATGGTAATAGACTCTTTATATTGGCACTATGTCATTTGTCCCAAAATCATTTGTCCTGCAAATCATATGTCCAACACATCATTTGTCCTACAGGGTGGGGAAAGCTTCATTTTTCCTACACAACATTTGTCCTACAGAGAGAGAGAACATCATTTGTCCTACACTGCATTAGTCCTACACTTCATTAGTCCTACACTTCATTAGTCCTACACTTCATTAGTCCTACACTTCATTTGTCCTATACATTACTTGTCCTACAGAGTAGAGATGTCAACGTTTTGATTTTTCTAGATTTTAGCTTTCGTTACGATAGTGTTCATCAAAAGTATTAACGTTTGAAACGTTACGTTGCACATTATGAAATTTTATGGCATAGAGTAACGTTACGTGATGAATTTTCTGCACTTGAATACCATATACAACGTTAAGCTTTAGTAAATGTTGTAAAAAAACAGTAAGCTCCGTTACGATTTTGCATTTCCCGCATTAAAAAACTTTCCCAACGTTGCGTGAAAGCTTATGTAATAAAACCACAATTTTTTAATGTTCCACTTTCATGCAAGGTAAATATTTTCAGAGACCTTACGTTACACTTTCACTTCGTTTAAGATCTAAAAGATGACAAACGTTTTGCTTTTATAAAACGTCATTGGGGCATAGTTCTGTACATTACAATGCATTTCAGTGCAAAGAATGTTTTTTGATAACGTTACGTTTTATCTTAACTTTTCCAATATAAACTCTTTTAATTACGTTTAGAAATTTTACTAAAATGCACCTTTTCTTTCGTTACGATTTATCAAAACGTTATTGTGAAAACTTTTTTGTTACACTTTTTTACAACTGACAATCAAAACTGTTTATTCGTTTCGTTTCTAAGAAAGATTTGAAAAAATGTTCTATACGTTGCGTTGTTCAAGCCTTAATGTTTCTAACGTTAGACTTTATTAGAATAATATTGTTTCTAAATGAAAGCATTGCAAGATTTTTTCCGTGATAATTACATTTTTTAACTGTATGTTGCTGTTGTATTGTTAACCTTTTTAGAGAATGTGTAGAAGAATATGCATTATGCAATATAAAGATGTTATAATATTATTATTTTTAACGATTTTTAAAATTTGTAGATGAAAGTTTTTAGCATTAGACTTTCAACTCAAAGTGTGTCTTTAATGGACTAGAGACGTAATTTCAAGTGACCTTCCATTTATGGAGTCGCATGTCCAGTAGGGGTGATCAATATTGGAATAGAGCCAACTGCCCACCGGAAGTCGCTGCGTTTTCACCGTAAGGCTACAAACAAAAATTTTATTTTTTATTTTCATGTTATACATCATTTTCTTGGAAATTCAATGCTAAATTCAAATCTAAAAAGCGTTTTAAAAAATTGAAAATTGAGTGAGTCACAGCTAAAAAAACTCATCAAAAACATTAAAAAGTTATAAAACTGGAATTTAGTACCGTTATTTGGCCATAACTTCTATAGATTTTAATATATTTAAAAATGGTTTTCGAATCTGAATTCAGCATGAAATTTCCAAGAAAATAATGTATCATATTTATCTTTTGAAATATTTTTTGGCCTTACGGCGATATCTCCAATATTAAATTGTCAATTCGCAACCCTTTGGAAAACACTCCTAAATTTCAATCATCAATCAGATAAAAGTTTACACGTTATCATTGGGAATCTAGCATGGCCCTCTTTAAATGGAGGATCACTTGAAATTATCATCGTGTATTTGACGAGCTTAAAAAATAGACATGTTTTGGGACACTTCATAAAATGAGTTAAAATTCGGCAAGGCAAACCACTTTTGCATGTGGAGCAGTAGTTCTAAATTATTTTAGATTGGTTAGGGTTAATTTTTTCTTTTTTACGCAATGCAGACTGAACCTTTTCATCTATCTAACAGAATTCATAGTTTAAAATATCTAAGGTCTACAACATTGGGTAGCAAAGATATCGGGATTAGAAATATAAGTTTGTGAACAACTCAATTCCTTTAGACATTCTTATCTAACAGAAGTCACAGCTTGAAATATCAAAAGTCTGCAACACCAGCTTGCAAAGATGTAGAGATTAGAAAATTATAATTTGAGGGGAATTTTTAGTTCTTTTTGTGTTCTTTTTTTATATTACTTACAAAGTGAGTAAAAAAGCGGCATTAGCTTTAGTTTGCAGACCACAATGAAAATGTTTTCAGAGTTCATGTTTGGGGGTAAAAATATCAAATATAGTAAGACAAGTGCTAATATTTTTTTTTAATTTTTCGCGTTGAAATAAAATTATTTAACAATTTTTTCTATAAAAAAAATCGATTAAAAAATCAGTTTTTTTTTCTATTCTAAAGTTTCATAAAAATCTATTGATGAATAAAACATAACACGCATTTTCCAATTGATAAAATATTGTTGCATTTTAGTAAGTATCTACATTTCTAAATTTTTTAACCTAAAACATGAACCATGCCAACTGAAGTTATGATTTCATGTAGTCAAATAAATATGAAACCCAGCGGCCAGCAATTGTGTTTGTTCACAAACCCGTTCCACTTAAGTTGATTTTTTTACAATTAGTAAATCATTTGCTTTATGACAGAAAATGCATATGTAAAATTTCTTAATGTCGTCTTCCTTTTCCGTAGTTTAAGTTGGTTTCATCAAACAAGATGTCCAAGAAACATTTATAAGATTTGAATTTTCACTAATAGCATGTTACAAGAAAACTCGTTTACACTTTAATTTTTTTAAATTTACTAATCCCTATATCTTTCCAACCCGATGGTTTAAACCTTGTATATTTCAATATTAATGGTCTATGACATCGGGTTGCAAAGATATATTAAATGAAAATTAGAGTTTTTGGCATAAACTCATTTTCTTTGAACTTGAAATGAAAAACCATAAGTCTTTGCTCTTATAATCATCAGTCGAATCTCTTACATTGATATATTAGAGACGTTTTGAAATGTTTTGATTGACAGAATTATTGTTACACTTTTGAAATTAAAACTCAGCCCTCATAGTCTAACGTTTTATGAACAACATTTTCATCAGACATATATCTAACGTTAGACTAATCATTTTAGTATTCAGAGAAAAGTTATGAAACATTTTTTTTAAATGTTATACGTTACATTATTGAAATTTATACTCTGTAAAAAAAACTTTCGTTTCCTGATTATTAAAATAATAACCCATTTCTGCAACGTTAAATTGTTCATTATACTATAAGGGAAAACGTTTCAAACGTTTTTCAGTTATACAACGTTACACTTTTTATAAGTTGAACTTTGAAATAGAAATCCTTTCGTTACGATATTCAATCAAATCACAATTCATTTTTCAAACGTTAGACTTTCAAGCTCCCCTTGGAAACAAACCATTTCTTTACGTTATGGTCAAAGAAGTTGTAGATATTAGAAAAACAACGTTACATTTCCACAAAACGCTAACGTTGGGGGTATATTCCTCTAATGTTAACGTTTAACGTTAACGTTAGGTATGCGCTCATATAACGTTAACGTTTAACGTTCATGTTATATAGAATATATCCAAACGTTACACATTATTGTAACGTAACGTACAAAAACGTACATTTTACGTTACGTTACACTATCGTTGACATCTCTACTACAGAGAGAGAGAAACATAATTTGTCCTAAACTTCAATTGCACTCTACATTATTGACATTAGGGAATGACATAATTTTTCCTACAAATGATAACATTATTGGTTATATACTAATGTTTAAAAATAGAAAATCCGCAAAAAAATTTGGCACAAATCTCGCAATTTATTTATTTATTTATCATTTGATAACAATAAGACCTTTTCACACAATATCATTTTTAAGAAAAAAAAAAAAAAATTTCTTTGTTTATTTTCACCAGAATGTTTATTCTACAGAAGAAACATTTTTACAGTTATTTAATAACCTGGACAATAAATGTTACAGTAATTTTATAGTTAACTAATTTGTTTTTTAAGAACATATTTTTAAATAGAAATTTGTGAAAAAAATGTTTTGTGATCAATTGAACCCTACAGAAACTGATAACTGAATGAGATTACTTCGTTTCGATGATATAAGTTAATTTTATGTTCTCAATCTGTTCATTAACAACAGATAAGTTAAAATTAAAAGTGTCCCAGTTATCAAATAATTGTTAAAAACTTTCTAATGAGCACCATCCCCATCGGTAAACTTTTACAAATGAACTCCACTTTAACTTAGATAAAAAAATGTAAAACTGTCTCATATGGATTTCTAAAACTTTTTCTTTAATACTGTACTCTTGGTTCAAATTTGTTATATAGCCTGAGGCCGAATTTAATATATATATATATATATATATATATATTATATATATATACCATTGTAATGGATATAATTAAGTGTAAAAAACTTTTTGCTGAGATTTTTATTTTTTCTAGTCTGTTTGAGATTAAATGTATGTATTTTCACACCAAAGTGAGGTATGAAAATACTTTCATTTAGATCGAAAACAAACTAGATAAAGTAAAAAATCCCAGCAAAAAACTTGTTCGCAAAAATGATACCCATTACAATGACATATATATAGTTTTATTCAACTTTACACAACTTATTTAAAATGTTTAAAAATTTAATAGTTCATCATATTAAGTAAGTTTTAAATTATTGAACAAATAACTCAGGATTTAAATTTTTAAACCAATATTCATTTTTTAATAAATTTTTATTGTTTATTTAATTGGTTTGGTTAACAGTTTACTAAAAATCCACAAACTAGAAATAAAATCCTTTATCTATTATGTTCTTCTAAAGCATTGATCTAAGGTGCACACATGTTAATCTTTGCTCCTTTTAACAAAAAGCATTGATATTGATGTTAAAACTAAAGCTTGTGTATTGAACGTCAACAAGTTTGTGCTGGACCCTGGGATATTGTCCCCGTTTTGGCTTGTGAGGAAGGCTACTGTTTGGCTCGCCTACTATGGAGGTCTCCGACATGTGGAGACCATAAACTTGACAATAGAGATGTGCAAGTCTACTCCAAGCTGTTGTGTATGTTAGTTACTAAAATGCGGGCAAAGCAACAAGAGAAATTCAAGATAAAAGAAAACTTTTGTCTTTAGTAGAACAATTATTGTTAAAATATAAACGAAAACTCAGAAGTTCCAAGTTTTAATACATTTATCATATAAAAAAAGTTACTTTTTCGCCATCGTAACAGTTTAAATTCTATAAATTCAGCCTCTGTTTACCTTGTCATATTTTCATTCATATTATTTAATTTAACAAAAGTTTAGAGGTTGATAAAGAACCTATAGAGAACGTACTAAATTCACTACCTGTGAGATGATGTGTAATTTCCCCCTTGAATTCTGTTTATTACCATAGGAGAGTTCTCCCTTCCACACTCATTAGAACAGCTTTCTTTATAAAAGATGTTCAATAAAATTTTAAATAAGCCATGAATTATGATTCACCTATTAAACCTTTCAAGATATTTTTGTTTTTAACTTTTTATGTATTTGTTTGTAAATTAATGCAGGAGGATTAAGAGTTTGTTTGCTAATTTAACTCAAAGAGACTGTAATTTTAAAATACAAGGTGTCCAACGAAATATAACAGTTGGTGAATAGTTTTGAATGTCTTCTTCCATTTGCTGTATCAGATATAAAAGACTTTTTGAAGTTTATTTTGTTTAAAACTCTTTTAGTTAAATTAACCCTATTCCTGCTGGGGGGTCAATTTGACCCCCCCCCTGTAGTTTTTTTTACATAACTCAAAAAGTATTGGTCTGAGGCTGTTGAAATTTTCTGACTTTTCTTACATACCCAAAGCCCTCCCTTTATTACCGGAGATATAAAGAGTTTGGTTCAGATTTCAATTTTGTTAAATAAAAGCAAAATTGTCGAAATCTGAACGAAATTCTTCATATCTCTGGCAATATTGAAAGCACAAAAAAGGCAGACCACATTTTGGAAATGGCAGGACAAGGGAAATTTTGTGATTATTATCTCTAGAAATTTACTTCTAAAATTAAGTTGACAAATAAACGTAAAATTATATCAAAAATCAAGACGACATTCAAGTCGTCCTGCATACTGTCATGTTTAGTGGGACACCCTGTATCATCAAGCAGTACATAAATCATCAAACAGTACATAAATCATCAAGCAGTACATAAATCATCAAGCAGTCCATGAATCATCAAACAGTACATAAATCATCAAACAGTACATAAATCATCAAGCAGTACATAAATAATCAAGCAGTACATAAATCATCAAGCAGTACATAAATAATCAAGCAGTACATTAATCATCAAGCAGTACATAAATAATCAAGCAGTACATTAATCCTCAAGCAGTACATAAATCATCAAGCAGTACATAAATCATCAAGCAGTACATAAATCATCAAACAGTACATAAATAATCAAGCAGTACATAAATCATCAAGCAGTACATAAAACATCAAGCAGTACATAAATCATCAAGCAGTCCATGAATCATGATACAGTACATAAATCATCAAGCAGTCCATGAATCATGATACAGTACATAAATCATCAAGCAGTATATAAATTATCAAGCAGTACATAAATCATGAAGCAGTACATAAATCATAAAGCAGTACATAAATCTTTAAGCATTGCATAAAGTCAGTGAGCAGTACAAAAGCTTGATAATTACATGATTAAGGAAGGATCAACCATGTATAAAGAATAATAAATGATAAAAAGCAATGTTGTGAAGTGTTGTGAGTAGATTCTAATTTAAAAACTACTAAAATCATTTTAAATTCATAATTTAGGGATTTCTGAATTTAAGAACAAGAATTTACAATATTTATTCTTTTAACTTTAGAAAAGTTTTAGTTATTTTTACCTGGCAAATTCTGACATTGAACTTTTGTTAATTTTTGTGGATTTGGATTTCTAGCTAAACAATAGTTGGCTCCTTTGTCATCTTGCAACATTTTCGAATCCTGAATTTTGAAAACCTTTGAAAAATGTTGCTTGATTTTTTCCTTTTCTAATTGTTAGAGAAAAGGAATTCGTTTCTTAGACTTTCCGGGCACTATGTGGTCATCATCTATTTCAACTTTTAATTGCGGTTTATCTGTGACTGTGAGCATTTTCATGTTATAACATATAAAATCATTAAAAATTAATTTCAAACATTTTCGAAAATCAAATTGCAATTTGACAACTAGTAAAGTTTAAACCCCCCAATTCCTTTAAATTGTATTTGAAATTTTTTTCACAGCTTTATGTTTTCTCATACAAATTTTACCTGACTTAGATAGAAAGAAAGTTTGCTTAAACAAACTGCAGACATAATTTTAAGTGACCAGCTTATGCTTATGGATGAAAATTGAGTGGTAGACTGTATGTGTACAGTGTACAGTTTTCAATATACAGTGTACAGTTTTCTGTGTACACTTTACACCTCATGCTATGGGTGTACAATCTAATACTGCACAGCTGTATATTGTATAAATAAGAATATCTATGAGAACCAAAGAGAATAGAATATATATTAGAGTGGTATGAATTTTGTCAGTCCCTTTCAGCCTGAAAGGGAGTTCAAAGTGTACAAATCATGTAAATGTTCACAAATTATTTGCAGTAGACTACATTAATACAGTATGTTCCCTAGACTATCCATTTAAATTTCGAATTTTTTAAAGCTGTTAAATAAATTTTATAAAATGAATTATGTGAATAAAAAACATCATTTGATTTATAGTTATAACGGAAAATCATCGTTTGTAAAGTGAAAGGCATAGTGTTTATGTGAAATGATCATTGGTCTATTATGAAACCAGCCTATTTCATAATTTGGTTTTCTTTTATTATTAATTTTAGATTTTCTATAAAATGATGTTCCAGGGCCCAAAAGGTTATATAGCATAAATATGTGAAGTACACCTGCAGTATGGAAACAGTACAACAAAATGGCCGTTTTACACTTTTTTTCTAGTAAATTCCACTCTAATTTATATTATATTCTCTTTGATGAGAACCTTAATCAGACAAAGGTTTAAAATAATATCTGTTGTAAATCGGATATGACACTCTTATAGTTGGAGGATCACTTGAAATTACATATACAGTCCCTTTAATAACCTGTTTACAACCAAGGTGCACTGGCGGGGATCCTGGGATCACATTGAACTGTTTTCTCCCCTGAACTTTAACCCTGCCACTAGGACAGGTGCTAGATGCTGATCCATATGTTCTCAGTAAGAAATAACACAATAGTATCAATAGGAGTCTCATTACTCCTTTGTTCATTTTTAGACTGATTTCAAATAGAATAATACAGGTATTATATAGACGGGTGTGTCAAAGAAATTAAGTTTTCTAATTCCTTGATCGGGTTGTAAAGATGGATTAGAAAATTAGAGTTTATGGCAAAAACTCAATTACTCAGTAAATTTCTTCTTAAAAAGCTTTAAATGTGCAAGAGAAACTAAACACAACTAAAACTAAAACTAAAATAGCAACAACTCTAATTTTCTAATTCTTTTAATTTTTAGCTTTAGTTCAGTTTGAAATATCAAAGTTTAGATTTTTTTTAAAACAATGTAATGAAGAAAATAAAAATGAATCGGGAAAATAAAAAAGCTTTGACTGTTTATGCATTGATGGATAGGATGTACAGGGTGTACAGGGTGTCCCACGAAACATGACAGTAGCAAGAAGACTTGAAGGTCATCTTTGATCTTTGAAATAAATTACGACATTTATTTGTTAACTTAATTTTAGAGTTAATAATAACAAAAAATTTTTACACTGAACAATCACAAAATTAAGAACCTTTAAGAACACCCCAACTTCTTCACTTTTTAAAACTTCATATATATTGTGAACTAATTTTGCAAAACATTTTATTTAGATATATATGGTAGGTTGGACACAGTCAAACAGCTGGTCTGTGTTTCTAAACAAATCAAAATAGTCAATAACTTTTTTTATAATTATGCTACAGATCTAAAATTGTATATTTAAAAAGCCCTTGAAAAATGGAATCATTGATTGTGTCAAAATTTATATATTAGTTATTTATGAGATTGCACTTTTTTGCATATAATTGCAATTTTTAAAAAAGGAACTGATTACTTGCCTAAAACTCTACTTTGCAACCTGATGCATGATGGCACACTGCAAAGACTTTGCTAATTATAAAGACGAGGGGTTGGAAATTTATCCGACTATTGTGTACACGATGCCAGTACAGCTGTATTTTGACGTCATTGGCTATTTTGGTTATTTGAGAGTCTAACGATCCGACATTAAAACCTTAGTTATTTAACAAAATTGTAAATGTTTTGTGCTAAAATATAACTAATATTAACGATATTTATCTGTATTTTAAAATTTATTAAATCATTTGTTGGATATGAGGATCGTCTGCTGAATTAGCAAAGTCTTTGGCACACTGCAAATCAGGACGCTCTCACACAACAATCCAGCAGTATGTTGCCAACTACTCCTTTAGAACTTAAGCTAGAAACAGACGCCAGGAATTAAAAAAAAAATATTTCCATCTTGCCCCCCCAAAACAAATGTCTAGTTGCGCGTCTACAGGTTACCACCACACAAGGACATATTCAGACATTAAATTAACTTCGTATCAATTTTCAATTTCCTAATTTCTATTTTATTAAATTTTGGCCCTCAATTTAGAGTTTGTGTAACAAACCTAATTCAACGTAGCAAAATCATAATTTTGGTTTTCTCTAAGTTTTTTAATATACCTTCATTAGTTTGATTCTGTGCTGAACTATCAATTTTGGTCAATTTGCTTGAAGGGACTGTAAAGGAAAATTAAAAGGGGGTATAGGCTGAAAGCTAATCACTTTAGCACTCGATCGCGACCCATGGAAGTCATATCTGATGTTCATATCTCGAGAAATTGATATACAACTTTGTCAAATTTTTATAGGAAAATTAATATACATACAATTTTGTATAAAAGTAGTGGGTTTAAAAAGATAAAATTCAGCAAATAAGCAGCCAATCTGAAAACGATGATATCACAGAGAAAGCTAATTGTAAATTAGGTTTACTTTTATATTTGTTATTTCTATTTTTAATAGATTTCATTTATTTAATATTATTTATACGTCCGTATTACTTGACCAGAAATTGGTCACGTGATACAGACGGAGACACGTTATCAGTATACAGCTCTGTCTTTGGTGATAGTTCTGGTCATGTGATTTAAGTTTAAGATTTTATCAATTTTACATATATGAACTTTCGTATAATTTTAACACAGTTTTAAATCAATTTCTCGAGACAGGAACATCAGATAAAACTTTCATGGGTCGCGATCAAGAGCTAAAGTGATACCCCCTTTAATTTTTTTCTTTACAGTCCCTTTAAAAGTATCATGTCTTGCTTAAAAATTTACATTTTTCGCAAAACTTATGGTTTTGCGCAAATTGGCTCAAAAACGCGCAAAACTTATTGTGCTTCATGCGCAAAAGTTTGCAAAAAAAAATTTCATGAAATTTACGCAAATTTTGCGCAAAAAATTTTGTCATTTCGTGGAAACCCTATTTTGAAAAAATGCAACAAAAAATATAGGAAAAGTTTTTGCGCTCTTTTTACGCATTTTTTTAGTGTCTGATTTAAGAATTGAGTGTCTGTGTAAGCTATATATAAAATGTGTAGAATAGGAAGCCGGGAGATCTGTAGTTGATAGGAGGAGGAGGGGGGGGGGGGTGATTTGATGGAGAAAGCCACACAGTGTCAAATTAATTAGTTCAGTTTTTCACCGCTAGGTGTCTCTAAATCTTTACTTTAAAATTAAATAAAAGTAAGAAAGTTTAGATTCAATTTTTAACTAAAAGTTTACAATTTTGAAGTCAATATTTGGGTTTAAAAATCATATTTACTTTTTAAAATAAAATATCCTTATTAAAAAAGTGCACTAAATTTTTAATCAGAAAGTTGTATATATCGTTTATAATTCTTCATCCTTTTGTAGTGGTTATAAAACAAAAACAGTTCCATGATTGTTTATCAATTGTAATCCTCTGCTTACTGACGTTTACATACTGTCATATTTAAGAGAAAACTACACATTGATACTTATTGTGCTACAAAGAAAATAATGGAAACGGCACCGATTTGCCTCAAATTTTGACTGTGGAATCCGGTAGAACTACGGGAATGTTCTTATCCTGGTTTTATTTTAAGTTAGGTGGTTTGACTTGTTTTGAGAAAACTCCAGTCAAAGCTGGGTTCACATTTTATTTTTATTTTAAATGTAAAAAAATTTCTTTAAGGTTAAAAAAATAGGAAGGGGGAGTGGATATTTAACAATTTTCAGCACAGGGGTGAAGGTAAATATGTAGAAACAAAATTTGAAAATAAAAATATAAATTGATTTTAAATAATTTCGCTGTGGACAGTGGCGTACGAGGGGGGGCCGCGCCCCCCCTCGCCCCCCTCTACACGTGCCCCCCCCCTGGGAGGCTGAGGGGGGCACCCATAGGGGAGGTTCTTTTAATATTACATCTGCTTGCATTTCCCTTCCTCAGGCCAGGCACAGTGGTGTACCTAGGGGGCAGTAGTCCTCCTGCCCCCCTGGAAAATATAAAATTAAAAGGAAACTATGTTTAAAAAGTAACACCTTACAATGACAAAGACTAAGGATTTGTGTAAATTCACTGTTAATACAAGGAGAGAACAGTTTTAGCCTTCTAAAGAGAATACTTCATTACACAAGATGTACTATGACGGAGAGCAGACTTAACGATCTTGCACTTATAGCTTTTTTACACCCTATAAGGCTGTCTGAGCTCTCTACTGAAAAAAAACATTGAAATGTTGTGCAAGCAAATCCCAGAAAATTGAAGCTTAAAAGAGTTGGTGAATATGTAGATTGAGTATATTCTATCTAAAAATTTAGAAGAATTTCGTTTATTAGTAAAATATAATTTTTAATGATGCTGTGATTATTGATTTAGTTAGCTGTGATGGAGTTAAGTGATAAATTTATAAAGTTAAAAAGTTAGTTTTTCAAGCAAAGGAATAATTTTTAGACTCTATAAGGTTAATAACCCATATCTGTGTCCCGGCCCCTAAACAAATGCCCTAGTACGCCCCTGGCTGTGGAAGACATTTTTTAAACCAAAAAACTCTAAAAACACATAAAAAAAACACTACCTCCAGGTTCCAACACACCAATGGACCCAGGGAATAGGAATAAACAAATGTAATTTATGAAAAAGGAAATAATTCAGAATTTTTACAATAATTGATGCTACTAAAAAAAATCATATCAGATAATATATATTTTGTATTTAATTTTATTTCAACAATTCATTAAACTATTAGTGTTTAGTGAATGTGAAAAATAGTAAAGATAGATTTGTTTTCTTATCTGTAGTTTTTATATATATATAGTTTTTTATATATATATTATTCCTGCATGTTGCAATAATATAATTTTATTCTCTAGTTGTAAAGTCTCATATATAACAGCCTTCATAGCTCAGTGGCAGAGCGCTGGTCTTGTAAACCAGAGGCCGAGAGTTCAATCCTCTCTGGAGGCATATTTTTATCAATGAGTAGTTTGTCTCATGTCTAATCTCTATTAAGAAAAAAGAATTCAAATATTTCTCAACTTTTTTTGCATCTTTATTCATCATAATTAATTGATGTATGAAAGTATATTATTTGTTAATCTAAAAATAAAAACCAAAACTGATGTCCAACAATCTCACAAGTCCCAACCAGTGGCGTACGAGGGGGGGGGGGGGGAGACCGCCCTATCATGATCAAGATAGTTAGTTCAAAGACCCTTGATCATGATCAAGATAGATATAGTTCCAGGACTCTTGATCATGATCAAGATAGTTAGTTCCAGGACCCTTGATCATATCAAGATAGTTAGTTCCAGGACTCTTGATCATGATCAAGATAGTTAGTTCTAGGACCCTTGATCATGATCATGATAGTTAGTTCCAGGACCCTTGATCATGATCAAGATAGTTAGTTCCAGGACCCTTGATCATGATCAAGATAGTTAGTTCCAGGATCCTTGATTATGATCACGATAGTGAGTTCCAGGATCCTTGATCATGATCAAAATTGTTAGTTCCAGGACCCTTGATCATGATCAAGATAGTTAGTTCCAGGACCCTTGATCATGATCAAGATAGTAATAGTTCCAGGACTCTTGATCATGATCAAGATTGTTAGTTCCAAGACCCTTGATCATGATCAAGATAGTTAGTTCCAGGACCCTTGATCATGATCAAGATAGTTAGTTTCAGGACCCTTGATCATGATCAAGATAGTTAGTTCCAGGACCCTTGATAATGATCAAGATAGTTATAGTTCCAGGACCCTTGATCATGATCAAGATAGTTATAGTTCCAGGACCCTTGATCATGATCAAGATAGTTAGTTCCAGGACCCTTCATCATGATCAAGATAGATATAGTTCCAGGATCCTTGATCATGATCAAGATAGATATAGTTCCAGGACCCTTGATCATGGTTCTCCACTCACAAGGGGCGGACAAAATTCTCTATCATAGTTTAAATTTAACCGTTTTATACAAAATTATTCTGTTCTCTGTTTTACTTTCATGAAAAAAAATATAAAATTTCTATAAATTCAATCTTTCTTCAAAACTCACATTATTCTTAAAATAAATTAAAAATTATTTACAGTTTGAACAAATTAACTAAACTACACAGGCTTCTATTATAAGAAGTATAATTAGTTGCAGGGATTAAACCAAGGAGAAATTCATTTATTTCAATTTACTCAAATCGGGTAGCATAGAGAGTGAAAAAACATGATCAAACAAGGAACCAATCAGATGATAAAGTTTAGACATATCTTTTTTAAAAACTACCAGGTTTAACTTAGGCAGAGCTAATAAATAATTTATTTATACAGTTTAGTAAACAATTAATATTTTGTTTTATTTTTAAATCAAAAATAAATAGAAAAAAAGAAGATTTTTAGAAAATGTTAATCAAGTAAAGAATAAATGAACTAAACAAAACAAAGCGTTGAGACATCTATTAGTATCTTTCTGAACTAAACAGTCCCTTATTCTGTTCCCTTCTTGCCCCCCCCCCCCCC
>NW_019397714.1:0-4036 GCF_000591075.1 Eurytemora carolleeae | reverse complement strand
CCCCCCCCCCCCCATTCACTCGACTGTATCATGGACATCTTTAAATTTTGACATTTAAGAACAGCAAAACAAAATTTTCTTTTGCGCTTCAGTATTTTATATCCATAATAGAAATTCTAACTATACTCGTTTTAAACTGAAAGAAAATCAGTTATTCTTATTTCATAATTTACCCTCACACAAAAAAACCTGGAAATATGTTACTTCTTAGACATGCATTTAAGGTTACAAAAAGCTGACGACCTAAGAAAATGAATATATGATATAGAACAATATCAAGGAATAATAATTATAACATGAATTATATCAGACCCTTAGGACTAATTAGCAGGCTATAATAAGAGAAGATAAAGGGTTGGCAACTTACTTGTAGAGTGACTACAGGAAAACTATAAATTATGGGCAGACGAAAGCAAGTCATTAAAGTTCTTCCAAGAACTAAACTTACTGCTTAGGATTTTACAGACAGACAGACTATATAGTTGAAAACAAGGATTAGTAAAAGCATGGTGGACTAGGGTCAATTTGAATTCTAGCTGGACCGACCCCTGGACAATGTTTGATTACTTAATCTCACTAACAATCCATTTTAGGGATTAATGTTTGATTACTTAATCTCACTAACAATCCATCTTAGGGGTCAATGTTTGATTACTTAATCTCACTAACAATCCATCTTAGGGATTAATGTTTGATTAATTAATCTCACTAACAATCCATCTAAAGGATTAATGTTTGATTAATTAATCTCACTAACAATCCATCTTAAGGATTAATGTTTGATTAATTAATCACAGTATCTATTGTTAATTAATAATCCCTGCATTTGAATACAAAGAGAGAGAGTAATTTCACAGGCCGCACATCTGAGTTGTTCATACATATCTTTTTCCCCTTAGAGTAAAACTATTATTTTTTATCTTAATAAATTCAGTTTTTTTTAAACAGATCTTTGTAGTTAATGTAAAATGAATGACTATAATGAAGGATATCAAATAATGTGAAAGCTGAAAGGTATGAAATGAAGCCTTTATTTGATGGAGTTTGAAAATGCCAGAAATGAGTGGAAAATGCAAATCAAACCCAATTATAACCATTAATTTAATATACATCTTGATATTTTTCTAGGGGGCGGGGGTAAAAATATTTCTAGGGGGGGGGAAGTTTCGGCGAGCTTCGCGCGCCTAATTCAAAAATGTTACCCCCCTTCCCTACAGAATCCTTATTTACGCCCCTGATGCAGAGGTACTTCCACTTGTAATATGGTTATTGGGATTGGGATATAATGGCCTGAAGGCTAATAAAATAATTTTGAAACAGTTCTAAGGAATATAAGGAATTCAACTAAATTTATAAGAGCACTCCAAGATATAAGACAGTGTTGAAACTAGAATCTAGATTATTTAATGTAAAAACTAATATTTTCTTAATGAAAAAGTAGAAATTAATAAAAAATATTATTTATATGGTTAAATTAATTATGAAGAAAGAGATTGATGCCCAGTAAAATCAATATTATAGTGACATCTAGTGGAATTTTTCTTAACTATATTTGTCCCATTTCTTTATTGTCTTCTCATGGTTCATATTATCATAAAATTAAAAAACTGCTTTATAGATATTTTTTTACCATAGACAATAATTAACAAAGCTTAAATGTCATAATTATCTTGTCAATATTCAAAATCTTTCATGAGGATTAATTTAGTTAATAAATTTCATTAACAATATTTAAAATTAAATATAAAAGAGAGAAACTAATTTAACAGACCTTCTCTCTGTTTCAAGTTATTAAACTTTTCATTATTTGGCATGCAATGCATTTTTATATGTATTTATACAGTGGTAGACAATTAAATCAATACAATTGAAATCTAAAGTCGTCTTCTTCTATTAATAAACTCGCAAACCACTGTTTATAAAGATATAAATAGATAAATGTTCATTTTCAAATTTTGAATTCTCATTTGACTGCAAATGCAAATTTTTTTATTTCTATGAAAACACCCCCTGAGTAATAAATCCCGATCATTTTCTAGCTGGTCACTTATTGTCCCCTGGGTGTCCATTGAAAATTAAAATCATTAAGTTCAACCTGCAATGAATATGTTTAAAGGATCCTCCATTAATAGAGTATCATGTCTGATTCACAGCGGTACACTTAAAAGCAATTTGTTCGATCTGATGTACGAAATATATATCGACTATTGCTTTTGTTTTTGAAAAGCAATGGACAAATTATCATATTTAAATTCTTACTAAGCTAAAATTTTCTGTACATTATTGTTTAGATTAAAGTTTCAAGGGTTCTGCTGTTAATTTGGCGTGCTAATCTTTTTTCTTAATTGGAGAGTCTCTTTCTCCTAACCTATTAATTAACTCTGAATTTGGAAAGATAATTATGATTTTTACAATTATTGGCAAATGAAAGACTGTAAGGCTAAATATAATAATTGTAACAAAAGCCCAGGGACAGAAGGTATAACTTATCATAACAGGACAGAGGAATTCAACTAAAAATATAAAATCACTCCAAGATATAAGACAGATTAAAAACTAGAATCTAGATTATTTAATGTAAATACTAATATTTTCTTAATGAGTATGTAAAAACTAATGAAAAAAATATTTATATGGTTAAATTAATTATAAAGAAAAATATTTATGCCCAGTAAAATCAATATTATAGTGATATCTATTGGAATCTTTCTAAACTATATTTGTCCCATTTCTGTATTGTCTGAGGCCGACCAAAGAGAGAGGAGGGAGGGGGGGGGTAATACGAGATCGGAAGAAGTGATCAGATTAGAAGAGAGGGGATGGAGGGGAGGGACAGTAATCCTCTTGTGCCACGGGTAAAAGTGACCAGTTATTAGACCCCAAGGTAAGGGGGCGGGTTTAAAATATGAGGGGAGGGGGGGGGGGTCTCTTTATAATCATATTTTCAGAAATTTGAAAAAACTGCTTTATAGATAAATAGATAGAAGTAACTGCAGTTCCTCAAAATCAGAATAAATAGAAAAGATTCAAATGTTAGTTCTGCATCGGTTATAGAACAACAATCTAAATGCAAACATTGTATTTTTATTAACTTTCAATTAATTTTTATTCGTTTGAAGAAAATTCAATAAAGTATAAAATATATATTTGATTTGAGTTTGTTTTTATTGTTTCATTTTACAATTATAATTTTAAAAAATGATGACCCTCAACTTTTCATTTTTGAGTTAAAAGGGTCGACTAGACCAAAATATATTTTCAAAAAAATGGTTAAATACTTGATTTAATTTATTGTGGTTTAAACCGACATAAAACCACATTTTAAATAAAATATATGCAAACATGTGAAGAATTTGATGTAGTATACGCTACATTATTATCATATGCATAACATATACATGTAAATAGGGATGTTAACGTTTTCATTTTTTTGAAAAACGATCGTTTTTTTTCGTTTTCCAATAGTTTTTTGTTTCGTTTTCTGATCGTTAAAAAAACTAACGTTTTTTAAAGTTTTTAAAACGATTGTTCTTAAAATGATCAGAAAACGAAAAAAACGATCGTTTAATGATCGTTTTCAAAAACGATTAACAACCCTACATGTAAATATACACATACCAATCAAGGGGGGCTGCTGTCAGGTGCGTTGACAGAGGGGGGTAATAAATGACCTTGCACCCATCTGTGATTGGGTGTTTTCCTCCTTAAAAAGTTTTAAAAGTTTTAGCACCATTTATTTTCAATTTTACGAAAGCATTTATTTTCCTTCTATAAAAAACCTCCCCCCCCACCTACTTGATAAACAATTATTGCTATAATATTACATATGAAGGAAATTTAATCAAGGCAATCACTCGTATTACTAATATTCAACGACTCGGTTTTTCTTACAATTTTATTATTTACAAAGATACAAAAACTAAAAAGATGATACTTTACGAATCAAATATTATGAATTGAAGTTATTTCAGAGTGAAGGGGAATCTTCAAGGGAACCTCAGTTTAAGGGAGCTGACGATCAACTAACTCTTTTCCC
>NW_019397713.1:50777-63939 GCF_000591075.1 Eurytemora carolleeae | reverse complement strand
GTAGGGTGGGCTGGGTTGGAGAAGGAGATTAAGTTTATAGAATAGTTCGTGCTGTATTTGTCTTTTATCTATGAATAAAAATACATGTTTTTGGTCCGATGAATCATTTACCAGCAATCAATAAATCACATTGGTATCAAACTGTGCTTATCTCATATATCTAATTCTAGATGAAGAATACAAGGAGAGCCCACCCTCAGGCCAGATAGGACAAAACAAGCCAAACATACAATTAACTAAGTCCACACCCTCTGACAAGCCTATCCATTTATCTAATCAATAAACAGTTAATAACTGCCTGTGGAGCCTGTGCTCAATTAATTTCATAAATCAGTCCTGCGCGCCTTAATCAGTCCGAGCGCGGAGCTTATAATAAATATAACGTCGATTCTCATGTAATTATAGACAACGTTGAAATATGCTTTTAAAATAGTTAATATTTTCACATTTTATTTATCATATTTATAATTGTATATTGGGAGGGAGATGGTATAAAAGGAAGGGAGCAGTGAGAATTAAAGGGAATTGTTTCAAAATTTGGGTATTGAGTTGTACGTACCAAATTTCCAATTGAAATCTAATTATTCAAATTTACCTACTTTCTAGGTTTCTAAGGGGACAGTAAGCTGCAAAGATATTGGGGGTAAAAGGAGAGTTTGATTCGAGTGATCAGTTCATTTGGTCTTTCATGATTTTTTAAAATCCTCTTTCGTTTTTTTCCTAAAATAATAGTTTCAAATATATCAAATTGTGTGACCTATCCCCTTAAAAACTAGTTAACCTTTAATCGAAACTAGCGCACAGTCCCTTTAGAATTTAACTAATTCATTGTTTTTCCTCATGATGTTAATAATATGATGAAAAATATAGATAACACTTTCAATCTTGCTTCATCCCGCCATGATGCCTGATAAAACCCAATAAATTCAATATATTTAATGAACTTTATAAACGTGGTAAGTACAGGCAGAACCTTTTCAATTCGGCCAGAAATAGTTAATTAAACATGATCAGAATTTAAAATATTTGCAATTTTATTTTTTATTTTGGAAAAGGATTTGGGTTAAGAAGGTTGAGTGTGTTGTGTATTGGGCTAATTCTAGGATTTCTTGGCTTAGTTAAAGATCTTCACGTTAATGGCTAAACCTCATCTGGAGATCTTTTTGTTGAAGGTTAAATCATAGCCTGAGATATTTTAGTTGATGGCTAAACCTTAACCGGAGATATTCACGTTAATAACTAAACCTCAGCTGGAGATCTTTTTGTTAAAGGCTAAATCTTAGCCTGAGATCTTTTCGTTGATGGCTAAACCTTAACCAGAGATCTTCATGCTAATGGCTAAACCTGAGCTGGAGATCTTTTCGTTGAAAGCTAAATCTTACCCTGAGATCTTTTCGTTGATGGCTAAACCTTAGTCTGAGATCTCTTCGTTGATGGCTAAACCTTAACCGGAGATCTTCACGTTGATGGCTCAACCTTAGCCGCAAAATGTACAACGCTATTATTGGCGAATTAATTACTTAAGGATTCCCAATTTAAACCTTTAAGACCCGTTATTTTATCCACTGGATATCTATAGTTCAACCGCTAAATTCTTGAGGCTTAACCGGATATCCACAAGAAAAATTCATGATCATGATGTTCACCTAAATCTAAAAATGCGCACTTTTCACACTGAATATAATCTCAACTGAAAATTGAAAAATGCGCAAATATGCCTTGAAAGATAATTATTTCTAGTAAATTATCAAATTATTCTGTATTGCTGGAGAGAATGGGCGGCTTTAATTGATTGATTTTTAATGACCAGCTAATTATTATCGTTGTCAGGCAATACACAGTCTATAGTTGGGTTTAATTATGTTACTTTCAGCTCAACCAGTGTTATTAACCATACTTAGCTCAAACAAATATTTTATTGTAAAATGTGTGTGATTTTAGATTACATTACTAACGGATAAATGGTATTATAAACCATATTCTCTTAATAATACTGACATACTCACTTGCTCACCCTCTTAAGCACTTAAGTAAAAGCGAAATCACTCATAAGCTTACTTACACACTTACTCAATTGATTACTCACTAATTGAGTAACTAACTTATAAAGAATATAAGTGTAATAGCAACACAAATTAGATAGCATTCAACGTCAGACTAAAGTAAATAACACGAAAGATTGAAATATTTTATGTATCTCCTTTTATTAAAGAGTTATTGAGACTTAACAAACATGTTTTGAACTTTTTATAGTAAACGGACAATTATATTTCCTACTAGGGAGTATAATCGAAATTTGAGGAGCTATGCACGAGGTCACAAAGTCGTACAAGTAATCTTACAAAATTTTGACCTTTTCCTTTTATCTAGTTTGCAGTAATTCAAATGATATTTTGCATATAGTTGTAAATAATTATTGTGACGTTAACAATTGTTCGAAGTACACGATTTATTTAATTAATAAACTTTTAATCAATCTATTCTGGCACTTTTAATTGTTACTTCACATTGTAACTTCCTAACTTACTTTTCCATTCCTCCTTTATACCTGTAAAATGATGGAGGATCTGTTGAACAATGGAAAATATTTGAGTTGAAAAGTATAATTTGATCCGAAGGAACCAATTAATAAATTAAACCTTGAGAAAATTGAATCTCCTCAGTCCAGTAATTAAACCTATATTTACCAGATATCAGATACAGACTATCAATCAATAAAGTAATTAATACACCTCATTCATTCATTCATTCATTCATCCTTCATTTCCTATCCTTTCAGTCATTCATCCTTTCTTTACATGGATTATATTATTTCCTTACAATCTTTATTTTTTTCATTTCATTCGAGCAATCCTTTCGTCGTTTCATTTCATCCTTTCATTTCATCCTTTAATCTTTTCATTTCATCCTTTCATCCTGTCATTTCGTCCTTTCATTTCATTCTTTCATCCTTTCATTTCATCCTTTCATTTCGTCCTTTCATCTTTTCATTTCATCCTTTCATCCTGTAATTTCGTCCTTTCATTTCATTCTTTCATCCTTTCATTTCATCCTTTCATCCTTTCATTTTATCCTTTCATCCTTTCATTTTATCCTTTCATCCTTTCATTTCATCCTTTCATTTCTTTTAATTACATTAATATATTTCTATAGAATATAATTCATCATTATTCAGTTTATTCATTATAAACAGACAACCAAGGAAGAATGCCGGGATTCATTAAGAAAGGGGCGATTCACTAATTTAGAAAAGAAATTATTTATTTTTAACAAAGAAATTAAGTTTTTGCCACAACCTCTGATTTTCTAATTTCAATATTGTTGCAACCCAATGTCGTAGACCTTTAATATTTCAAACTATGAATGCCCTTAGATCAAATAATGTAAGTTTGAATTATCAAAAGTTTACATTATAAGGTTGCAAAGATATAGGTTTTACAAAAACTGAATTTGTGGCAAAGATTCAATTCCTTTGGTATTTTTATTTTCATATTTTTACAAATTAAAATTTTTAAGCGACTAGTAATTTATACATGTTTTTAATTCTATTCTGTACCTTTTTTCAATTTAATTTAACTGTGTTATATTATCTGCATAACCCTATCCCCCCCCCCCCGTAAGGGTTTGAAGTGCACATTAATTATTTCCTTTCATTGATTTTCTCGATTCACAACAGTATCCTACAAAGCTTTGTAAGATCAAAAAATGAATGAGATATCCATGTTTTTGACATGTTTTTTTAATATTTGCAATTGAGTTTTCTATATAATAACAACGGAGGAAATTATCAGAACTAAACGCTTTTTATTCAATAAAAAGTTGGAAATTTTTGAATAAACAAGTTTTTTGGACTATTTCTTTCAATTGAATGATAAACATAAAATATCATCTTATTTCGAATTTTTGAAATTGAAATAAATTTGAATCCAATAATCAATTTGGAATAGTTTGTAAGTTACTTTTTTCCCGGTCATTTATATTGTATGAGTAGTAGCAAGTAGCAACATACTGTAAGGTTTTATGACGTTTGGGGGGGGGCTCTAATGTTTAATAATTTTTCCCCCTGAACATATTTAGTTTTTTATCGATGAGTCACCTCGTGTTTAGATGAGAAAATATCCCTGCACTAGGGCATCCACTGAGAGTAATTTAGTATTTTGGTAATTTTAACAAATCCTCGGCTGCCGAAAATACGCCAAAAAACAACAATACTTTCGCGCTTATACAATGTATTTAGTTTTTTTTACATCCTAATTTTTAAATAATAACCCTATTTGCTTAAAGCCTAGCCGTGTTTTGGACAGTTTGTTTTTTTATGTTCATATTTGGGTAAATGTCCAAAAATATGAAAATATTGGTGATGAGCGAACGGAGGGGGGCGAGGGAGGTAGGTTGTATTTTATCTAAAACGGGAGGGGGGGGGGGGGAAATTGTATTTTTTATCTACAAAATGTAAATGAAAAAAATGAAAATAGTGCTTAGGATCCATTTCATTTTTATACGAATCCGGATTCTGGATCAACCCTGGAAAAAATGGATCCGGATCCAGATTCAAACCTGGGTCAGGATCCAGGTCATGAACACTTATTGAAGGAACTGAAAAGGAAAAATAAAAGGGGGTATAAGCTGAAAGCTAATCACTTTAGCTCTTGATCGCGACCCATGAAAGTTATATCTGATGTTCCTGTCTCGAGAAATTGATATAAAACTGTGTCTTTATACGAAAATTCATATATATACATATACAGTTTTGTATAGAAATAGTAGGCTTAAACAGATCATATTTAGCAAATACGCAACCAATCTGAAAACGAAGATATCTCTTGGTGATTGTACCCAAAGTGAATAAATACTTATTCACTTTGGATTGTACCCTGAAGGAATATGTACCCTGCAGGATTGTACCCTGCAGGATTGTACCCTGCAGGATTGTACCCTGCAGGATTGTACCCTGAAGGAATATGTACCCTGCAGGATTGTACCCTGCAGGATTGTACCCTGAAGGAATATGAACCCTGCAGGATTGTACCCTGCAGGAATATGTACCCTGAAGGAATATGTACCCTGAAGGAATATGTACCCTGAAGGAATATGTACCCTGAAGGAATATGTACCCTGCAGGAATATGTACCCTGAAGAAATATGTACCCTGAAGGAATATGGACCCTGAAGGAATATGTACCATGCAAAAATATGTACCCAGAAGGAATATGTACCCTGAAGGAATATGTACCCTGAAGGAATATGTACCCTGCAGAGGATTGTACCCTGCAGGAATATGTACCCTGAAGGAATATGTACCCTGAAGGAATATGTACCCTGCAGGATTGTACCCAGTAGGAGTGTACCCTGCAGGATTGTACCCAGTAGGAGTGTACCCTGCAGGATTGTACCCTGCAGGATTGTACCCTGCAGGATCGTACTCTGCAGGATTGTACCTTGTAGGATTGTACCCTGCAGGATTGTACCTTGTAGGATTGTACTACGAAAATTAAAGAAAATCGAGATTAAGCGTTCAAGATAATTAAGACTTTACGCAAATTTCCAGACCTCTGAAAAACTTTCGATATCATCATTTGTAAGTAAAGAAAAAAATGAGTTTTCAAATTAACTTTTTCAGAATTAGAAATCCTCGTTAATTAATATAAAATCAATTTGAACACGATCTTATTAATTATTCTTTATAAAAAGACTAATTTTGGCTTGAGTTCATTTAGAATCTAGGCCTTTTTCATCCATAATTTAGGCAGTAATTGACACCCAGGCCTTGGTACATATCTCAATTAAAAACCAATTGACATACCTTGTCCGTTAAATACTACAATTAAACCATCTAGGACTAGCTAGCATTGTAAACATATATAATTTCATTTCTAATTTAGACATTTAATCAGTCTGTACAGAAACTAAGGAAAAAGGCCTGAATGACATGGTTAAAAAGCAGTAGTTGGTCTTTTTTGGTTTGCTTGGACGTATCCAATGAACGTCAAGACACCTGAACCCTGGAGGCCCACATTTTTTGTGGTAACTTACAGGGTGTCCCACGAAGCATAACAGTTGAAGAATAGTTTAGAATGTCGTATTCCATATTCTGGATTCGATTTAAAGACTTCTGGCAGTTTAGTTCGGCAGAAAAATCTTTTACTCCAACATATCTTAATCTGGGATAGAATTTACTTTAATAAAACTGTCATATAATGTTTATTATTATTTTCTTTGATATCAAACAACTTAACAAATTATGGAAGAAGACATTTTAAAATATTCAGAAACTGTCGTGTTTCGTGGGACACTCTGTATATGACCCATGCAGGGAAGATTTGAAGGGAGGCAGAATAAAAAATGTTTGCCTCAAAACATTTCGATTCAAAAATGTATTTTAAAAGTTACAAATGAAATCTGCGAAATGTGTTATTGTCAAAAATGTACAAAAGAGTTAATTACAAATAGATTTGCAACAAAAGAATGATATAAGACTGTAGATATTTTGTTCGTTTGTATAAAGGATGGAATCTGTGTTTATTGTTTTGATTTTTTTAAAAATCTTTTTATTTTTTATTTTTATTTACTAAAGTTATTATCTAATGCAGGCAGTGCAATATTTTCAAACAAACATTAAACTTTGCATCAATTATCAGGAATAAATTTTGAATTTTTACATATTTTTGTAAAAAGTTTTCCTATATTTTCTTAAATATTCCTATCTTTTACAGTTTTCTACTTAATTATCTTTCCACATATGTATGTATTAACCTATTTTTCCGTTTTTCTAACTTTCTTTCTTCCTATCTTCCTATCTACCTATCTTCCTGTCTACCTATCTACCTATCTTCCTATATACCTATCTACCTATCTTCCTATCTACCTATCTACCTATCTTCCTATCTATCTATCTTCCTGTTTATCTATATTCATATCTCCTTATCTTCTTATTTTTCTAACATCATATCTTCTTCCTTCTTTTTTTCTATCTTCTTATTGTTCTATCTTCCTAACTTCCTATCCTCCTAACTTCCTATCTTCTTATAATCCAATATTTATATCTTCCATATCTTCCCATCTTCCCATATTTCTATCGTTCTATCTTTCTATCTTCCTATCTCTCTTTCAGTTTTAGCAAATTGTTCCTTAATTACCTTGGTTTTAAGTCGAATTGTTCAATAAAAATGTTCCGCAAATTATGACTGATCTCTGAAAGCACTGGAATCAATCAAATTTCTTGTCGATATTCCCTGATTTTAATTAACCCACCAGCAAACAAAAAACAACCAATTATTTGATCCCTAGCACGTAAACACATATGTCGTTCAAATGACAAATGGTTATGCCAGCTAGGCATATGTTTTCATGCAATAAACGCTCTGGATTCATTGTCGAAATCTGTGCCGTTGGAAACCGTTCCATCCCTACATTGGATACATGTAAAGTTTACCAAGGCTTGTATATTAAGATACACATAGTTAACTAATTGATTTACAATTAATGATGTTTGCTGGTGGTTCTCAAGTTTCTCAAGCTATTTACCGAGCTCCGCCTTAGAGATTAATTTATCTGCGCTGCACTGACTGCCTAATTACTGGGCACGTGGGCACGGGCCGTATTAATTATCAACACAACGCGGCAAACTTTATATCGCGGGAAATCCTCCAACAACTTTCAAAATTCATCATAAATGAACATTTTGCGGAATTTTAAAACGGTTGTCTACTCAATTTTTTTCTGAAAAAAAGACTTTATTATATATATTTATAATGCAAATGTAACCTGAAGCATAAGAACTCCTTAAAAAAGGGGTAAGCAAATTCGTGAAAATTTTCAATCCCCAAAAATATTGGAATAATTGATTTTTAGCGTTTTTTCATAACAACTTTAAAAACTATAATTATCTTTGGATTTGATTTTAACATGCTTAAAACATGTCAAAATAATCTAAGTTTATTCTTACTGATTATCGGTTAAAACTGCGAAGGATAATTTATTGAGTTAAGTTCCTATTAATTTCAATTAATTGTAAATTTCATGCTTTTATTGCCATAATTATACCGGCCATAAATTCCAAGCTAATCATCACGAAAACAATGGTTTATTGCAATTTTTGATGGAAACGTCTAGAATTAAAATTATACTTCATTTTGTCTTAATTTCAATTAGTCTATAAAGATTTTTTCTTTCGTCTATTAAATATTGTTGGCTCTACTCATTTATTTTTTTATAATAATTTTATATCGTTTAAATTCGGGAGTTTACTTAAATTAAAAATTTGGAAATTTGGAAATTACTTCGGCGTGATTCTGACAAGAGGTTATTATAAGTGTGTGATTAAGCGTCGATACATTATCTAGTTTAACCAGACTAAATTGCAGTTTACCAAGTGTTCTATCGATAGAGAAATCTACCAAATCACCTAAACAAAATGGCGGACATGTTTTAAAGTGTACACAAATATTTTGTGTACTTTAGGATTCTGATTTGAAAATAATTTCATGTTTGCTAGGGCTTTGTTGAGAACATCCAGACAAAGGGTTAAAGAAAAGAAATCAATTAATAAGTTTCCCCTCCCTGGTTTACTGTTCTTTTTATTAGTCCTGTCTGAGGGGGGGGGGGCAATTACATGCTTTTGCTAGTTTAGATGGCAATTTTTCACTAATGACTGTAGAGAGAGTAACCACAGATATACGTGTTCTTCCTGTTCTAATCTAACCCTACACCAAAACCTATCAATACCTTCAAACCAAACTAAATTTTCTTCAATTGCTTCGTGTATTCTCAGTCTCAGAAATATCCTGTACATTAGACTATTGCAATTTATACACAAAAAGGATTAAACATGTTCTGAAATGTCGAAAATTTTTAGATATTTTTACTCTCGTTAAATTATTCTTGTTTTTTTAGAATTGTTCCTTTTTTTCTCCTCGACTTCATACCAATTTGGTCTCCCATGATTTCATCTTTTTAAAACACTTCTTTCTTTATCAGCCGGACTTTATTTTATTATTCATCTTGATGGCCAGGACTAATTCAGTTTTTAAGCTGCATTTTTTTTCTAAGCTATAGATAGGTTTGGAGAAGTATTTACCTTATAATTATTAGTTCCGGAGAAGTATTCTTTAGACTAAAGTTAGGTTCGGAGAAGTATTCATTAGACTAAAGTTAGATTTGGAGAAGTATTCATTATACTAAAGTTAGGTTCGGAGAAGTATTCATTATACTAAAGTTAGATTTGGAGAAGTTTTCATTATACTAAAGTTAGGTTCGGAGAAGTATTCATTACACTAAAGTTAGATTTGGAGAAGTATTCATTAGACTAAAGATAGATTTGGAGAAATATTCATTAGACTAAAGTTAGATTTGGAGAAGTATTCTTTAGACTAAAGTTAGGTTCGGAGAAGTATTCATTAGACTAAAGTTAGATTTGGAGAAGTATTCATTATACTAAAGTTAGATTTGGAGAATTATTCATTAGACTAAAGATAGATTTAGAGAAATATTCATTAGACTAAAGTTAGATTTGGAGAAGTATTCTTTAGGCTAAAGTTAGGTTCGGAGAAGTATTCATTAGACTAAAGCTAGATTTGGAGAAGTATTCATTAGACTAAAGATAGATTTGGAGAAATATTCATTAGACTAAAGATAGATTTGGAGAAATATTCATTAGACTAAAGTTAGATTTGGAGAAGTATTCTTTAGACTAAAGTTAGATTCGGAGAAGTATTCATTAGACTAAAGTCAGATTTGGAGAAGTATTCTTTAGACTAAAGTTGGGTCCGGAGAAGTATTTTCCTTATTATAAGTAGGTTCAAGTTAGTTCTCTAGTTCTCTAGCTCTCTAGGTTCTCTAGTTCTCTAGCTCTCTAGCTCTCCAGTTCTCTAGTTCTCTAGTTCTCTAGCTCTCCAGCTCTCTAGTTCTCTAGTTCTCAAGTTTTCTATGTTCTCTATTTCTCTAGTTCTCTAGTTCTCTAGATCTGTAGTTCTCTAGTTCTCTAGTTCTCTAGTTCTCTAGTTCTCTTGTTCTCTTGTTCTCTTGTTCTCTTGTTCTCTAGTTCTCTAGTTCTCTAGTTCTCTAGTTCTCTAGTTTCTGGTTCTTTAGTTCTCTAGTTCTCTAGTTCTCTAGTTCTCTAGTTCTCTAGTTCTCTAGTTCTCAAGTTTTTTATGTTCTCTAGTTCTCTAGTTCTCTAGTTCTCTAGTTCTTCAGTGTCTAGTTCTCTAGTTCTCTAGTTCTCAATCTCTAGCTCTCTAGTTCTCTAGTTCTCAAGTTTTCTATGTTCTCTAGTTCTCTAGTTCTCTAGTTCTCTAGTTCTCTAGTTCTCTACACAGATTGATTATCTGCTCTTGTCTTTATTATTGTTTTGTCACTGTAATTCTCTAGTTTTACAGTATATTAGTTTTACAGTTCACTAGTTCTCTAATTCTCTAGTTTTACAGTACATTAGTTTTACAGTTCTCTAGTTCTCTAAATCTCTAGTTTTACAGTTAACTATTTTTACAGTTCTCTAGTTCTCTAATTNNNNCTGAGCCCTCCCCCCCACTGCTCTACAACTTGGGAATGTATCAGATATAACTAGGAGAAGAGTTGTGCTGTAGTTTTTGTTCCAGTAAACTATTCTATTAAAACAGGGAGAAAATTTCAATATTTTTTTTTAAAAATTCTTGAATTTAGAATTCAAATTTAGAATTTTTACAGAAAGGGATGAGAAAAGGATAAAAAAAAATTGCCCTGTATGACATAGGTTTAAAGATTCTCATCAGATATCTCACAATAATCAGCAAATATCTCAGGAAAAAGAGATTTGTAACCTTTTCTCTGGACACCCTGCTGGGATTCATTAAATTTTTATCAAATCCTGAATTAATGCCGGAATCCAGGAATAATTTTATCGTAAATTCAACTTTATTATTTCAACTCACGTTTAATTCAACCATTAACACCAGGGAGAGGGACCAGGGGGGGTCATGGAGGGGGGCGGGGAGGGGGGGGTGTCATGGAGGGGCGTGGTACTAATGGAAATAAGAATAGTACATGCCATTGTACCATAGCATTGCTTTCATAGTAATTTGTATGATCAATCTTTTAATGTACATATATTGCATTTTTATATCGGGTAAAATAGTATTTTCTTTTAAAAGGCAAAAGTGATGTGTTCAAAAATTGATCCAGAAATTCGGACGGAAATTTAAAATTAAAAACAGGAAAGATATAAAGTGATTTTTTAGGTTTGAAAACAGAGAAGATTTTACTTTACATATTAAAATGTAAAAAGGAGAATTCACAGCTAAACAACGATTTGTTTTTCATAGTTAAAGAAAGAATTCTAAAAATATTTAGATTTTTTTTTTCTCTCTCCCAAAGAAAAGTTTAAATTCTTGGCCACAAACTCAAATTGTCTTTTTCTTAGCACCTGATGGTGTAAACCTTGGATATTCAAACTTAGATTGTTTTATCTAACAGAGTTCATAATTTCAAATATCAAAGGTCTACGACATTGGGTTTCAAAGATATAGGGATCATATAGTCAGAGTTTGTGGCAAAGACTTATTTATGTATCTGTTTTCCTTTAAATTCCTCTTTTTACAATATTTTTTCATCTTATTTTCTTTTTTTCAGCCTTGCGCAGGGTACTAATAGTTACTCCCGCCGTTTACCCGCATTAGGTCGATTTTACCGGGAAACTAAATTTGCGCTTTAAAAGTCAACTCAGAATCTTAAAAACAAACTAAGAACATTCCCGTGGTGCTCCCGAGTTCCCCAATCAAAATATTGGAGGCAAATTGCTCATGGGGTTCCTGAGTTATGATCGGACAAACAAACAGACAAACTGAGATGACAACTATATAGATATCTTTAGATCAATAATCTGTTCATCTAGCTCCTGGTGTCTGTCTCTCCTCAGTCCTCACATGATAAATTTTATATATTACTGAAATTCTAGCTATACCACATTTTTGTTGGTTTTAAGTTCATGCTGAAAACAATGGAGGTAACTCATTAATATTGACAGAACTAAGAATTAACATGCAAGGTATTTAGGTAGGTTAGGACCCCCTCCCCAGGTATTTAGGTANTTAGGTAGGTTAGCCCCCCCCCCCTCCCTCCCTCAAATTCCCAATTTCCGTTAGCCTTTAAAATTATTAATGGGTGTTTAGTGTACAAAAGCAATAAGACCTTTTTGGTTTTGTATATATCTACATATATATATATGTATAATGTATGTTTAATGCTTGTAATAAAATTTTATAACTTTTTTTGACCTTATATTATTAAGATTTGAGTCTTTTCTTTTATGGTATGATTTCTATAACATTAATCTCCTGCATTTTGATAACAATTATTTATATTCGTCGTTCCCTTTTTTGATAACAATTATGCCAATTATCTCCCCCCCCCCATTTTAAAACAGTTATCCCCGGATTTTTACAGCAATTATTGCGGCCCCTTTTGATCCTAGTTTAGTGTGAATGTCTAAGGTTTGTGTAGTGCAGGGTTTTGTCTCGCATATATCACACCAGCACGATCTAACCCTCATTAACACTAAGTAGACATCCAGGGTTTTATTTCATAATCTTACTGAGAAAAAATTAACATACTGAGAACTTTACCCATTACAGGAAGATTATATATTGTTAATAATAAAGGATAAAATGTTCTAAATAAAACGGTTGAAAATGCGGGAAATGTTTATTTCAAAATGGCGTATTAAGACGAAACCCTGGATGGAGAAAGTTAAATATGGAGTGATATGAATAATTCTTCAATTCAGTCTAAACCAAAGTCTTCCCATCAAGTTTAAATGAGTAGATAGAGGGGGGAAGGGGGTATATTTAAGATAAAAACTTAATGTTTATTGGTTTAATATGCTGATACAAATACGAAAGTAAAAATTAAAAAAAATTTTTAAGTTTTGCAATCAAGTAACCACAATATAAAATTTCATAAATGTTATACTCATTTTAATTTATATGAATCTTTCATTTTGAAGTTTTTTTATTTCAGCTTTTTTTCTTTTTTGTTTTGTTTTAAACATGAATCATCACACTACAGGTTTCGTGGGTACAAATTGATCCAAAAACAAGTTGTAGACCCTCTTTAACTCCTCTTCCCCCGGGAAACCCCGCTCCCTACCCCCTTGACCCCCTCCCCCACCCCTCGACCCCCAACTACCCCCTGA